>NW_027326021.1:0-140107 GCF_048594095.1 Paramormyrops kingsleyae
TTCAAAATACATTTGTTTCTGTAGATTAAAGTTGAATTATTCAACAGGTCGGTTATTTTACCTCGAAAACCAAAGGTGTTACTTATCAGCTTTACCTCAAAACTAACAAGCATTAGGCCAATGCAGACTTGGCCGTTCATTTCGTCCGTCACATACCGGGAGCTACAACTTTATTATCATTTAATCACTATAATCATTAATACCTTCTGGATCCATGTTCTCCACGTTTAAGGAGTGATGGATTCGAAATCTCATCGAGTAACAGTCCTTTATCTCAACTATCTGCACCGTTTTGCCAAGAGCGAGAGTTTGCGCATCCAGAAAGTTTAACCGTTTTTGTTTTATTTCAAACTGCCTTCATTGACCGGAAACCGTAAATATTTTAAACTCTGCGCTAAGACACATTCGCATGGCGTTAGTTTTACCGATTCTGACGGGATAAGAAACGTGCGCAATTTCTCAAAATTACCACACAGTGGAGAATTAATGCCGGCAGGATCTTACTGTCTACAAAGCAAGTTCAATGCAAGCATAACCTTCACAAGTAAGACGAAGCATGGCGGCGGAAAAGAACAACATTTTTATTTTACAATTGCTTCAAAATTAGGAACAAAAATACGACCAAAAATTCTTTAGTTTGACATGTGATCAAAATACAGAGTAAACTAATACATGATAGCATGCATGCAAAAGATCAACGGCAGAACAGGGACTTTTAACGTTGTCTGCATTAAAAAGGAATTAACCATCCCTCTCAATATAAAATTGGGATAATTTTTTTCTCTTCAGAGGCCTCCATAGAATAGTGCATCCATCCCCTCACTCATGTGTATAGAGACGTATCCTAAGGCTCTGTCAGCAACATTCAGATCAACAACAGCATCAACAATTTCACAGCTAGTTTTAAAACTTGCTTAAACGCACAGTGATTGCAGAAAATGATAAACAAATTAGGTAATATTAATTAAATTATTAAATTGTGCAGATTAATAGTCAGAAAAGGTTTTTCAATTTTACATTATGATAAATGAGAACTATAGGTGATTACTAATTATTGTTAACTAATTTACTGTATGAATTTTTCCCCCTCGTTGTTAAAAATCATTATATGTCAGGGTGCCAGTCAGTGGAAGCACACAGACACGTTGGCCAGCTTTCCTATTCAACTACTTTTTGGTCATTTATTAAGTAACTGACTAATATTTTCCTGCGGGATCTTCTAATTATGTTGAAATAAAAATGTAACTTACAGCGTAAAAACATGGAATCCAGTCAGAAGCGCATGGGCCTCTTGTGCGGTGGAGGAGAACTTGAGCCGCTGGTGTCGTCGGGCTCGGCCTTGCGCTTCCTCTGACTGGTGCCAGCGGGCCTCTGAGGAGGCCTCTCCTCCTGCCTCATGCCCCATGTTCGCAGAGAACTGCTCACATGCACGGGGACATGCACGGACATGACCACGGTGTGGTCATCGCCGTAGTCCGTAATGCCCCAGAGTCCCTCGGGGATGCTGAGCTCATCCAGCTTCCGCAGGTAGTTGCGGCCTTCGATCTCAAGCTGCTGCCACGTGCTGTTAGGGCCCACAGGGATCCAGAAGGTGGAGCTGGAGGGCTCAGCATGTTCTGGCTCAATCTGACTTCCAGGTTGAGTGTCAGAAGCCACAGATAAGGATGGAGATGAGGGCTCATCTTCACCCCAGGCCAAGGGGAGAGCCTCAGGAAGCCCATTAGCATCCTCAGTCGTGGATGCTGGAGCTGCAGGGGAAGCCTCCCTTCTAGAGCTGGGTGATGGCAGCTCCTGTCCGTAATGGTCATCCTCCTCAGCTGGTGATTCTCCATCCCCATGCTGGACACCAGTCTCTGTACCATGATGTACCACTTGCAGCCGTGCAGTTGCTACGTGCAATAGGCTGGGATCCAACTCCTCCCCAGTGAGCCGCCAATAAAATGAAGGGACACTGAGGGCCAGAGACTGCAAGTTCTCCATGGTCAGTGGGCTCCTCTCGAAGTTCACAACCAGAATGGAGATGAACTTGTCCTCCACAAACTCATGAACTGGGACAAAATGGAACACAGAGAGATATATAAGAACATGACAATAACTGGATAAATACTCTACTACAAAATCAGTTTAAAATGAGTCCATGGGCTTCAGATTGTCAGATAAATGAAATAATGTGAATTACCGATAAAGCTAAGAAAGCTAAACCGGAAGACAACATCCATACATACGCTTACTCTCATACATATCCAAATGAATAAATATTAAATGAAACACATTTAGTCCTGCACATTTGTCACTAACAGTGATCTTGCTTTTCATTTTCTTATTATTTAAACAAGATGAGCAAGAATGGGAGACAGAAGGGGAGTATAACGAACGGCATTTCTTATCACATCGTTACATTTTCTCATTTTAAAACTCTGCTTCCAATGTATCCGTTTGCAGTTCAAAATACATTTGTTTCTGTAGATTAAAGTTGAATTATTCAACAGGTCGGTTATTTTACCTCGAAAACCAAAGGTGTTACTTATCAGCTTTACCTCAAAACTAACAAGCATTAGGCCAATGCAGACTTGGCCGTTCATTTCGTCTGTCACATACCGGGAGCTACAACTTTATTATCATTTAATCACTATAATCATTAATACCTTCTGGATCCATGTTCTCCACGTTTAAGGAGTGATGGATTCGAAATCTCATCGAGTAACAGTCCTTTATCTCAACTATCTGCACCGTTTTGCCAAGAGCGAGAGTTTGCGCATCCAGAAAGTTTAACCGTTTTTGTTTTATTTCAAACTGCCTTCATTGACCGGAAACCGTAAATATTTTAAACTCTGCGCTAAGACACATTCGCATGGCGTTAGTTTTACCGATTCTGACGGGATAAGAAACGTGCGCAATTTCTCAAAATTACCACACAGTGGAGAATTAATGCCGGCAGGATCTTACTGTCTACAAAGCAAGTTCAATGCAAGCATAACCTTCACAAGTAAGACGAAGCATGGCGGCGGAAAAGAACAACATTTTTATTTTACAATTGCTTCAAAATTAGGAACAAAAATACGACCAAAAATTCTTTAGTTTGACATGTGATCAAAATACAGAGTAAACTAATACATGATAGCATGCATGCAAAAGATCAACGGCAGAACAGGGACTTTTAACGTTGTCTGCATTAAAAAGGAATTAACCATCCCTCTCAATATAAAATTGGGATAATTTTTTTCTCTTCAGAGGCCTCCATAGAATAGTGCATCCATCCCCTCACTCATGTGTATAGAGACGTATCCTAAGGCTCTGTCAGCAACATTCAGATCAACAACAGCATCAACAATTTCACAGCTAGTTTTAAAACTTGCTTAAACGCACAGTGATTGCAGAAAATGATAAACAAATTAGGTAATATTAATTAAATTATTAAATTGTGCAGATTAATAGTCAGAAAAGGTTTTTCAATTTTACATTATGATAAATGAGAACTATAGGTGATTACTAATTATTGTTAACTAATTTACTGTATGAATTTTTCCCCCTCGTTGTTAAAAATCATTATATGTCAGGGTGCCAGTCAGTGGAAGCACACAGACACGTTGGCCAGCTTTCCTATTCAACTACTTTTTGGTCATTTATTAAGTAACTGACTAATATTTTCCTGCGGGATCTTCTAATTATGTTGAAATAAAAATGTAACTTACAGCGTAAAAACATGGAATCCAGTCAGAAGCGCATGGGCCTCTTGTGCGGTGGAGGAGAACTTGAGCCGCTGGTGTCGTCGGGCTCGGCCTTGCGCTTCCTCTGACTGGTGCCAGCGGGCCTCTGAGGAGGCCTCTCCTCCTGCCTCATGCCCCATGTTCGCAGAGAACTGCTCACATGCACGGGGACATGCACGGACATGACCACGGTGTGGTCATCGCCGTAGTCCGTAATGCCCCAGAGTCCCTCGGGGATGCTGAGCTCATCCAGCTTCCGCAGGTAGTTGCGGCCTTCGATCTCAAGCTGCTGCCACGTGCTGTTAGGGCCCACAGGGATCCAGAAGGTGGAGCTGGAGGGCTCAGCATGTTCTGGCTCAATCTGACTTCCAGGTTGAGTGTCAGAAGCCACAGATAAGGATGGAGATGAGGGCTCATCTTCACCCCAGGCCAAGGGGAGAGCCTCAGGAAGCCCATTAGCATCCTCAGTCGTGGATGCTGGAGCTGCAGGGGAAGCCTCCCTTCTAGAGCTGGGTGATGGCAGCTCCTGTCCGTAATGGTCATCCTCCTCAGCTGGTGATTCTCCATCCCCATGCTGGACACCAGTCTCTGTACCATGATGTACCACTTGCAGCCGTGCAGTTGCTACGTGCAATAGGCTGGGATCCAACTCCTCCCCAGTGAGCCGCCAATAAAATGAAGGGACACTGAGGGCCAGAGACTGCAAGTTCTCCATGGTCAGTGGGCTCCTCTCGAAGTTCACAACCAGAATGGAGATGAACTTGTCCTCCACAAACTCATGAACTGGGACAAAATGGAACACAGAGAGATATATAAGAACATGACAATAACTGGATAAATACTCTACTACAAAATCAGTTTAAAATGAGTCCATGGGCTTCAGATTGTCAGATAAATGAAATAATGTGAATTACCGATAAAGCTAAGAAAGCTAAACCAGAAGACAACATCCATGCATACGCTTACTCTCACACATATCCAAATGAATAAATATTAAATGAAACACATTTAGTCCTGCACTTTTGTCACTAACAGTGATCTTGCTTTTCATTTTCTTATTATTTAAACAAGATGAGCAAGAATGGGAGACAGAAGGGGAGTATAACGAACGGCATTTCCTATCACATCGTTACATTTTCTCATTTTAAAACTCTGCTTCCAATGTATCCGTTTGCAGTTCAAAATACATTTGTTTCTGTAGATTAAAGTTGAATTATTCAACCGGTCGGTTATTTTACCTCGAAAACCAAAGGTGTTACTTATCAGCTTTACCTCAAAACTAACAAGCATTAGGCCAATGCAGACTTGGCCGTTCATTTCGTCTGTCACATACCGGGAGCTACAACTTTATTATCATTTAATCACTATAATCATTAATACCTTCTGGATCCATGTTCTCCACGTTTAAGGAGTGATGGATTCGAAATCTCATCGAGTAACAGTCCTTTATCTCAACTATCTGCACCATTTTGCCAAGAGCGAGAGTTTGCGCATCCAGAAAGTTTAACCGTTTTTGTTTTATTTCAAACTGCCTTCATTGACCGGAAACCGTAAATATTTTAAACTCTGCGCTAAGACACATTCGCATGGCGTTAGTTTTACCGATTCTGACGGGATAAGAAACGTGCGCAATTTCTCAAAATTACCACACAGTGGAGAATTAATGCCGGCAGGATCTTACTGTCTACAAAGCAAGTTCAATGCAAGTATAACCTTCACAAGTAAGACGAAGCATGGCGGCGGAAAAGAACAACATTTTTATTTTACAATTACTTCAAAATTAGGAACAAAAATACGACCAAAAATTCTTTAGTTTGACATGTGATCAAAATACAGAGTAAACTAATACATGATAGCATGCATGCAAAAGATCAACGGCAGAACAGGGACTTTTAACGTTGTCTGCATTAAAAAGGAATTAACCATCCCTCTCAATATAAAATTGGGATAATTTTTTTCTCTTCAGAGGCCTCCATAGAATAGTGCATCCATCCCCTCACTCATGTGTATAGAGACGTATCCTAAGGCTCTGTCAGCAACATTCAGATCAACAACAGCATCAACAATTTCACAGCTAGTTTTAAAACTTGCTTAAACGCACAGTGATTGCAGAAAATGATAAACAAATTAGGTAATATTAATTAAATTATTAAATTGTGCAGATTAATAGTCAGAAAAGGTTATTGAATTTTACATTATGATAAATGAGAACTATACTTGATTACTAATTATTGTTAACTAATTTACTGTATGAATTTTTCCCCCTCGTTGTTAAAAATCATTATATGTCAGGGTGCCAGTCAGTGGAAGCACCCAGACACGTTGGCCAGCTGTCCTATTCAACTACTTTTTGGTCATTTATTAAGTAACTGACTAATATTTTCCTGCGGGATCTTCTAATTATGTTGAAATAAAAATGTAACTTACAGCGTAAAAACATGGAATCCAGTCAGAAGCGCATGGGCCTCTTGTGCGGTGGAGAAGAACTTGAGCCGCTGGTGTCGTCGGGCTCGGCCTTGCGCTTCCTCTGACTGGTGCCAGCGGGCCTCTGAGGAGGCCTCTCCTTCTGCCTCACGCCCCATGTTCGCAGAGAACTGCTCACATGCACGGACATGAGCACGGTGTGGTCATCACCGTAGTCCGTAATGCCCCAGAGTCCCTCGGGGATGCTGAGCTCATCCAGCTTCCGCAGGTAGTTGCGGCCTTCGATCTCAAGCTGCTGCCACGTACTGTTAGGGCCCACAGGGATCCAGAAGGTGGAGCTGGAGGGCTCAGCATGTTCTGGCTCAATCTGACTTCCAGGTTGAGTGTCAGAAGCCACAGATAAGGATGGAGATGAGGGCTCATCTTCACCCCAGGCCAAGGGGAGAGCCTCAGGAAGACCATTAGCATCCTCAGTCGTGGATGCTGGAGCTGCAGGGGAAGCCTCCCTTCTAGAGCTGGGTGATGGCAGCTCCTGTCCGTAATGGTCATCCTCCCCAGCTGGTGATTCTCCATCCCCATGCTGTACACCAGTCTCTGTACCATGATGTACCACTTGCAGTCGTGCAGGTGCTACGTGCAATAGGCTGGGATCCAACTCCTCCCCAGTGAGCCGCCAATAAAATGAAGGGACACTGAGGGCCAGAGACTGCAAATTCTCCATGGTCAGTGGGCTCCTCTCGAAGTTCACGACCAGAATGGAGATGAACTTGTCCTCCACAAACTCATGAACTGGGACAAAATGGAACACAGAGAGATATATAAGAACATGACAATAACTGGATAAATACTCTACTACAAAATCAGTTTAAAATGAGTCCATGGGCTTCAGATTGTCAGATAAATTAAATAATGTGAATTACCGATAAAGCTAAGAAAGCTAAACCAGAAGACAACATCCATGCATACGCTTACTCTCACACATATCCAAATGAATAAATATTAAATGAAACACATTTAGTCCTGCACTTTTGTCACTAACAGTGATCTTGCTTTTCATTTTCTTATTATTTAAACAAGATGAGCAAGAATGGGAGACAGAAGGGGAGTATAACGAGCGGCATTTCCTATCACATCGTTACATTTTCTCATTTTAAAACTCTGCTTCCAATGTATCCGTTTGCAGTTCAAAATACATTTGTTTCTGTAGATTAAAGTTGAATTATTCAACAGGTCGGTTATTTTACCTCGAAAACCAAAGGTGTTACTTATCAGCTTTACCTCAAAACTAACAAGCATTAGGCCAATGCAGACTTGGCCGTTCATTTCGTCTGTCACATACCGGGAGCTACAACTTTATTATCATTTAATCACTATAATCATTAATACCTTCTGGATCCATGTTCTCCACGTTTAAGGAGTGATGGATTCGAAATCTCATCGAGTAACAGTCCTTTATCTCAACTATCTGCACCATTTTGCCAAGAGCGAGAGTTTGCGCATCCAGAAAGTTTAACCGTTTTTGTTTTATTTCAAACTGCCTTCGTTGACCGGAAACCGTAAATATTTTAAACACTGCGCTAAGACACATTCGCATGGCGTTAGTTTTACCGATTCTGACGGGATAAGAAACGTGCGCAATTTCTCAAAATTACCACACAGTGGAGAATTAATGCCGGCAGGATCTTACTGTCTACAAAGCAAGTTCAATGCAAGCATAACCTTCACAAGTAAGACGAAGCATGGCGGCGGAAAAGAACAACATTTTTATTTTACAATTACTTCAAAATTAGGAACAAAAATACGACCAAAAATTCTTTAGTTTGACATGTGATCAAAATACAAAGTAAACTAATACATGATAGCATGCATGCAAAAGATCAACGGCAGAACAGGGACTTTTAACGTTGTCTGCATTAAAAAGGAATTAACCATCCCTCTCAATATAAAATTGGGATAATTTTTTTCTCTTCAGAGGCCTCCATAGAATAGTGCATCCATCCCCTCACTCATGTGTATAGAGACGTATCCTAAGGCTCTGTCAGCAACATTCAGATCAACAACAGCATCAACAATTTCACAGCTAGTTTTAAAACTTGCTTAACCCTCAATGGGTCCTTGTCAGAAAGTTACGTTCCAGGTCCTTGGGGTTCAAGTTGCACCCCTATCCATTGGCATATATAATTCAATGGTACCAAGCTCAAATTCAATTAACTAAAGTTAAGATACATTTATTAGTTAACTGAATGATGCTTGCACAGCTTACGCAGTGAGATAGTGCAGTTAAAGGGGTTGCGGCAGTGGGGGGGGGGGCAGCAGAGGGGACTGGTCATATAATGCACATTCCGACTGTATCCTCTTGCAGAATGTGTCGAAGAGCTTCAGCTGTGGAATACCTAGCCATGGTGTTATATCTTTTCTAACAGTTGAAATGTAAACAAAACAAAATGGCTGACTTTTTTTAATATCCGAAAATGTTCTAGAATATAATAACATAAAAAATTATAGTAGCAATTATCACTAATTAACTGAATTTGTCGATCATATCAATCTCATAAATTAACCCTAAAAAGGGTTATGTAATAGCAACTGGACTTTGTTTTTCATAGAAGACGTTTTGCACTCCATCCAGAGTGCTTTCTCAATTCTGACTGACTGGCATAGCAGGTTGATGAACCCTGTGGAATCCTCAAGTTGTTAGCACTAGATGGTCACCTGTGGGTTGTTGTTGTTCCTCCTGGCTTTCATGTGTTTCACTGATACCACCTGAGGCCGAGCGTGAACGACTTTGGAAGCGTCTTGGCAAAGTTGAAAGAACTGCATTGTAGGTGGACCGGGAGGACAACTGCTTCAGATGAACGACCGTCGTTGAACAGAGGAGGTGGCCTAAGACGTCTATCACCTACCTACAATGCAGTTCTTTCAACTTTGCCCAGACTCTTCCACAGTCGTTCACGCTCAGCCTCAGGTGGTATCAGTGAAACACATGAAAGCCAGGGGGAACAACAACAACCCACAGGTGACCATCTAGTGCTAACGACTTGAGGATTCTACAGGGTTCATCAACCTGCTATGCCAACCAGTCAGTCAGAATTGAGAAAGCACTCTGGATGGAGTGCAACACTTCTTCTATGAAAAACAAAGTCCAGTTGCTATTGCATAACCCTTTTTTAGGATAACCATGACCTGGATAACTGAGAATCTCCACAGACATCTGTCATAAATTAAGGTTTTTTTGGGGTGCATTTTGCACCCCCGAAGAAAGTATGCCAGCGATAATTGACGTCAACACTTTTTCTATCATTTTCTGCATGACCGTATGTAAAACTGGTGCACTTACAATGTCCTAGAGGATAACTGCTGTAATTTTAATAACAACATGGTAGTAGCCATAGAAATGGGCAGGGGGTGCAGAACGCACCCCAAGGAACCATTGAGGGTTAAACGCACAGTGATTGCAGAAAATGATAAACAAATTAGGTACTATTAATTAAATTATTAAATTGTGCAGATTAATAGTCAGAAAAGGTTTTTCAATTTTACATTATGATAAATGAGAACTATAGGTGATTACTAATTATTGTTAAATAATTTACTGTATGAATTTTTCCCCCTCGTTGTTAAAAATCATTATATGTCAGGGTGCCAGTCAGTGGAAGCACACAGACACGTTGGCCAGCTGTCCTATTCAACTACTTTTTGGTCATTTATTAAGTAACTGACTAATATTTTCCTGCGGGATCTTCTAATTATGTTGAAATAAAAATGTAACTTACAGTGTAAAAACATGGAATCAAGTCAGAAGCGCATGGGCCTCTTGTGCGGTGGAGGAGAACTTGAGCCGCTGGTGTCGTCGGGCTCGGCCTTGCGCTTCCTCTGTCTGGTGCCAGCGGGCCTCTGAGGAGGCCTCTCCTCCTGCCTCACGCCCCATGTTCGCAGAGAACTGCTCACATGCACGGAGACATGCACGGACATGACCACGGTGTGATCATCACCGTAGTCCGTAATGCTCCAGAGTCCATCGGAGATGCTGAGCTCATCCAGCTTCCGCAGGTAGTTGCGGCCTTCGATCTCAAGCTGCTGCCACGTGCTGTTAGGGCCCACAGGGATCCAGAAGGTGGAGCTGGAGGGCTCAGCATGTTCTGGCTCAATCTGACTTCCAGGTTGAGTGTCAGAAGGCACAGATAAGGATGGAGATGAGGGCTCATCTTCACCCCAGGCCAAGGGGAGAGCCTCAGGAAGCCCATTAGCATCCTCAGTCGTGGATGCTGGAGCTGCAGGGGAAGCCTCCCTTATAGAGCTGGATGATGGCAGCTCCTGTCCGTAATGGTCATCCTCCCCAGCTGGTGATTCTCCATCCCCATGCTGTACACCAGTCTCTGTACCATGATGTACCACTTGCAGTCGTGCAGGTGCTACGTGCAATAGGCTGGGATCCAACTCCTCCCCAGTGAGCCGCCAATAAAATGAAGGGACACTGAGGGCCAGAGACTGCAAGTTCTCCATGGTCAGTGGGCTCCTCTCGAAGTTCACGACCAGAATGGAGATGAACTTGTCCTCCACAAACTCATGAACTGGGACAAAATGGAACACAGAGAGATATATAAGAACATGACAATAACTGGATAAATACTCTACTACAAAATCAGTTTAAAATGAGTCCATGGGCTTCAGATTGTCAGATAAATGAAATAATGTGAATTACCGATAAAGCTAAGAAAGCTAAACCAGAAGACAACATCCATGCATACGCTTACTCTCACACATATCCAAATGAATAAATATTAAATGAAACACATTTAGTCCTGCACTTTTGTCACTAACAGTGATCTTGCTTTTCATTTTCTTATTATTTAAACAAGATGAGCAAGAATGGGAGACAGAAGGGGAGTATAACGAACGGCATTTCCTATCACATCGTTACATTTTCTCATTTTAAAACTCTGCTTCCAATGTATCCGTTTGCAGTTCAAAATACATTTGTTTCTGTAGATAAAAGTTGAATTATTCAACAGGTCGGTTATTTTACCTCGAAAACCAAAGGCGTTACTTATCAGCTTTACCTCAAAACTAACAAGCATTAGGCCAATGCAGACTTGGCCGTTCATTTCGTCCGTCACATACCGGGAGCTACAACTTTATTATCATTTAATCACTATAATCATTAATACCTTCTGGATCCATGTTCTCCACGTTTAAGGAGTGATGGATTCGAAATCTCATCGAGTAACAGTCCTTTATCTCAACTATCTGCACCATTTTGCCAAGAGCGAGAGTTTGCGCATCCAGAAAGTTTAACCGTTTTTGTTTTATTTCAAACTGCCTTCATTGACCGGAAACTGTAAATATTTTAAACTCTGCGCTGACACATTCGCATGGCGTTAGTTTTACCGATTCTGACGGGATAAGAAACGTGCGCAATTTCTCAAAATTACCACACAGTGGAGAATTAATGCCGGCAGGATCTTACTGTCTACAAAGCAAGTTCAATGCAAGCATAACCTTCACAAGTAAGACGAAGCATGGCGGCGGAAAAGAACAACATTTTTATTTTACAATTACTTCAAAATTAGGAACAAAAATACGACCAAAAATTCTTTAGTTTGACATGTGATCAAAATACAAAGTAAACTAATACATGATAGCATGCATGCAAAAGATCAACGGCAGAACAGGGACTTTTAACGTTGTCTGCATTAAAAAGGAATTAACCATCCCTCTCAATATAAAATTGGGATAATTTTTTTCTCTTCAGAGGCCTCCATAGAATAGTGCATCCATCCCCTCACTCATGTGTATAGAGACGTATCCTAAGGCTCTGTCAGCAACATTCAGATCAACAACAGCATCAACAATTTCACAGCTTGTTTTAAAACTTGCTAAAACGCACAGTGATTGCAGAAAATGATAAACAAATTAGGTACTATTAATTAAATTATTAAATTGTGCAGATTAATAGTCAGAAAAGGTTTTTCAATTTTACATTATGATAAATGAGAACTATAGGTGATTACTAATTATTGTTAACTAATTTACTGTATGAATTTTTCCCCCTCGTTGTTAAAAATCATTATATGTCAGGGTGCCAGTCAGTGGAAGCACACAGACACGTTGGCCAGCTGTCCTATTCAACTACTTTTTGGTCATTTATTAAGTAACTGACTAATATTTTCCTGCGGGATCTTCTAATTATGTTGAAATAAAAATGTAACTTACAGCGTAAAAACATGGAATCAAGTCAGAAGCGCATGGGCCTCTTGTGCGGTGGAGGAGAACTTGAGCCGCTGGTGTCGTCGGGCTCGGCCTTGCGCTTCCTCTGTCTGGTGCCAGCGGGCCTCTGAGGAGGCCTCTCCTCCTGCCTCACGCCCCATGTTCGCAGAGAACTGCTCACATGCACGGAGACATGCACGGACATGACCACGGTGTGATCATCACCGTAGTCCGTAATGCTCCAGAGTCCATCGGAGATGCTGAGCTCATCCAGCTTCCGCAGGTAGTTGCGGCCTTCGATCTCAAGCTGCTGCCACGTGCTGTTAGGGCCCACAGGGATCCAGAAGGTGGAGCTGGAGGGCTCAGCATGTTCTGGCTCAATCTGACTTCCAGGTTGAGTGTCAGAAGGCACAGATAAGGATGGAGATGAGGGCTCATCTTCACCCCAGGCCAAGGGGAGAGCCTCAGGAAGCCCATTAGCATCCTCAGTCGTGGATGCTGGAGCTGCAGGGGAAGCCTCCCTTATAGAGCTGGATGATGGCAGCTCCTGTCCGTAATGGTCATCCTCCTCAGCTGGTGATTCTCCATCCCCATGCTGGACACCAGTCTCTGTACCATGATGTACCACTTGCAGTCGTGCAGGTGCTACGTGCAATAGGCTGGGATCCAGCTCCTCCCCAGTGAGCCGCCAATAAAATGAAGGGACACTGAGGGCCAGAGACTGCAAGTTCTCCATGGTCAGTGGGCTCCTCTCGAAGTTCACGACCAGAATGGAGATGAACTTGTCCTCCAAAAACTCATGAACTGGGACAAAATGGAACACAGAGAGATATATAAGAACATGACAATAACTGGATAAATACTCTACTACAAAATCCGTTTAAAATTAGTCCATGGGCTTCAGATTGTCAGATAAATGAAATAATGTGAATTACCGATAAAGCTAAGAAAGCTAAACCAGAAGACAACATCCATGCATACGCTTACTCTCACACATATCCAAATGAATAAATATTAAATGAAACACATTTAGTCCTGCACTTTTGTCACTAACAGTGATCTTGCTTTTCATTTTCTTATTATTTAAACAAGATGAGCAAGAATGGGAGACAGAAGGGGAGTATAACGAACGGCATTTCCTATCACATCGTTACATTTTCTCATTTTAAAACTCTGCTTCCAATGTATCCGTTTGCAGTTCTAAATACATTCATTTCTGTAGATAAAACTTGAATTATTCAACCGGTCGGTTATTTTACCTCGAAAACCAAATGTGTTACTTATCAGCTTTACCTCAAAACTAACAAGCATTAGGCCAATGCAGACTTGGCCGTTCATTTCGTTTGTCACATACCAGGAGCTACAACTTTATTATCATTTAATCATTATAATCATTAATACCTTCTGGATCCATGTTCTCCATGTTTAAGGAGTGATGGATTCGAATTCTCATCGAATAACAGTCCTTTATCTCGACTATCTGCACCATCTTGCCAAGAGCGAGAGTTTGCGCATCCAGAAAGTTTAAACGTTTTTGTTTTATTTCAAACTGCCTTCATTGACCGGAAACCGTAAATATTCTAAACTCTGCGCTAAGACACATTCGCATGGCGTTAGTTATACCGATTCTGACGGGATAAGAAACGTGCGCAATTTCTCAAAATTACCACACAGTGCAGAATTAATGCCGGCAGGATCTTACTGTCTACAAAGCAAGTTCAATGCAAGCATAACCTTCACAAGTAAGACGAAGCATGGCGGCGGAAAAGAACAACATTTTTATTTTACAATTACTTCAAAATTAGGAACAAAAATACGACCAAAAATTCTTTAGTTTGACATGTGATCAAAATACATAGTAAACTAATACATGATAGCATGCATGCAAAAGATCAACGGCAGAACTGGGACTTTTAACGCAGTCTGCATTAAAATGGAATTAACCATCCCTCTCAATATAAAATTGGGATAATTTTTTCTCTTCAGAGGCCTCCATAGAATAGTGCATCCATCCCCTTACTCATCTGTATGAAGACGTATCCTAAGGCTCCGTCAGCAACATTCAGATCAACAACAGCATCAACAATTTCACAGCTAGTTTTAAAACTTGCTTTAACGCACAGTGATTGCAGAAAATGATAAACAATTTAGGTAATATTAATTAAATTATTAAAATGTGCAGATTAATAGTCAGAAATGGTTTTTGAATTTTACATCATGATAAATGAGAACTATAGGTGATTACTAATTATTGTTAACTAATTTACTGTATGAATTTTTCCCCCTCGTTGTCAGGGTGCCAGTCAGTGTAAGAACACAGACACGTTGGCCAGCTGTCCTATTCATTCAGCACCAGCCCATCTAGTAGAGAATTCAGCACCACGGATAGTGACCTGTGTTACTATGACATCAGGTTCCTTCATTGGCTCTATATGTTTTTCTAGAAATAACTAAATGGCTCTGTTGCAGAAATTTCCAGCCATAGACTTGGTTCCTGTATGAAGAGGATATTTTATTTTTACTCAGACCTACAGAAAACCAGCTCTGCACGCGATCTCCCCTTTACTGCTGGAGCAGGGCACACGCAGATCAACAAGTGACAATGCAGCAAATACAGATGAACAATTTCTCACAGCTTCAGAAGGAGTCAGATTACTTTGTAATTCAGAGTTTGTCTAAGACTTCTGCTAGAACATTTTGTGCACTTGAGCCTACTTTCAAAATGTATGGCACCTGGGTCTACTAAAACAAGGTGATGCTGCCTGAACCACCAACCAAGGCTGGGGAGGAAAGGGAGGAATACTAGCCAAAGCAAGGAAGAAAAGCAGCCCACCCTATCTCATGGTCATGAATACAAGAGTTAGGGAGTGTTATGAAGAAGATACCACACTTAAGACCACACAGTGAATTACACCAGAGAGAGTTATTGCATTCTAGCTGTGTTACGTAACATTCCTCAGCCTTCGGTTTTTTCCACACTATGAAGGACATAATTCAGGGTGACAAACAAAACAGCGGAACTGTAGGGCAGCCATTTATTTGTTTCAGTAGTTTTAAGAAAACTTGAACATAAAATGTTTGTTTTGCTTAGATATAAGTCCAGTTGTAGCAGACTTATATTGGCTTTAAGTGATGGATGTTGCTTGTGTTAATACTGCTTTGATTTTGAGGATGAAGTCTGAAGTGTAGGTGACATAGAAGCATGTAGTTTGATGTTTGGAGGTTGTAGTTTTTCATGGGACAATTTGAATATGGAGTACTGGTGTTGTACTTTTTAAGAGGACAGCTCACGAAAACTAATACAGAGTATTATAAGTACCTCTCTTTAAAGGAACTGAGCTCTCTTAGTGTATTTTACATCACATACACTCTTGGTTCGCTGGGCGGTCCATCCCACTGTAGTTGGAGAAAGCTGCCATCAGTCGTTCGGTGTAGCACTCGCAGGATTTACTAGGCTCCTGCTTAAACTGATGCATCATCATCCAGTCCATGTGCGGGGCGACCTGTATCAGAAGGGCTGCCACATAGCGAGGTCTGTTCTGCCTGGGATCCAGCAGGTCACTGACAATGTCCTTCAACTCCTTCATCTACAGTGTCAGATGACCAAAGTTATCTCCCTCTTGAGGATTTGTAAATAACAACATAGGGGCAAGAATTTTTTCTGCCTCGTCCTACTGCCTGAGTTTTTGACCGCGGCACGTCGTCACTGATAAGGAGGTGGAGTCGGGCGCTGAATGGTTATGATCCTCATCTGCAGGGGGGAGAGGGGAAGGGGCAGGGGAACCAGTTGCTACTCCTCCCTCGGCGGCATAAGGAGGAGACTGCTGTTTGGGCAGCAATGCTTGGGCAGGGGCCACACAGTTTATTCCTGGGTATCTAATTAGCAGACACCTTTTGGTTCCTTCAGGGGCTCCACAGACAAACTCATTGACAAAATAGAGTCGTCACAGACAAATGCTTTGTCACATGCTCAGCCGACATGGACTGTGTGCTGTTTACATATTTTTGGCAGAAACGGAAAGCTCATATGCATATCAGCATATTTTTGGCACAAGTGGAACTCCATCATTTTAAAGAGGGTAAACTCTTCAGGAAATTTACAATGTCAGAATAAACTGATTTTTTAACAGGAGTAACTAATGTGTCCTAATAAGGAAATACATACAATCAGAATAAAATACCTGTGGTTTTTAACAGTGGTAACAATCTGATACGGAAAGGTATCAGATCAACATATCTATAGCATGTAACGGAGCTTGCTCCCCTCCAGAACTCATTGTTCCAGTAGTTATCTGAAATTGTCGTTATTTGGAATATTAAAGACTATGAACAAAAATGGACAATGCAAGAAAATAAAACAATGAGTATGACAGAAAACTAGAGTATTGTTGCAACGGTTGGTACTAGCTGGGTTATGTACTAGCTCACATTAGAGAAACATCATAAATGCTACTAATACACAACTGGGGGGGGGGGGGTGTGGCTCAGTACATGGGCTAAGTCCTTGTGCCTGTAATCAGAAGGTCACCGGTCCAAACTCAACCTCAGCACGTCCTTTAGCAAGGCCCTTAACACCCAGCTTCCTGGGGGCCCACACAGGTGACTGTCTTTCACATAGTGCTTGATTTATAAAGAGCAAATTGAGGGAGGTGTAAAGAAGACAATTTCCCCACAGGGATCAATAAAAGTATCAATTATTATTATAACTGTAACTGCACGTAATAACCGGAAAGCATAATTGCTTACTTTCTGTCGAAAATTCTTGCAGCAATATGCTACATTTATGAGCTAGCGGACATGTAATTCTGTTCTACGCATGCGCTTTAACTGAGAGTGTGCTATTCTGATAGGTATGCTATAATGTCAAAACACCTGTACTAATGAAATGTAATACACAACAGCTTTCAAAAATGCGGTAGCATGGTACCTTTTCAATGGCGGTATAACATGCAGCTAGTCTGCAAAAACTCTTTGGTAAATGTCAATAAATAAAAATCGCTGCATTGCATAGTCAATTAATCTATGTGTGACATCGTGCTCAAAACGACTCCAGATAAGCCGTAAAATAAAGGCATTAATCATGAATTTCAGTCAGTTATGCCACAGCACTTCCCTTCGCTCGTTTTCTTCAACACAAAAAATCGCTCAGGCCAGGATCATTAAGTGCAATGTGGAGAGTGCAGACCAGCCGGGGATAATCGTGCTCGGTTACAGTATAAGGCACACGGGTAAATTGTGAATACGGCCTTAATCTAGCTACAGCTTCTTGAATTGTTGGGCGGTGTGTGTAACATAACGTTTTGACATACCGATATCACTTTATATTTCACGTGTATTTATCACTTCATTTCACGTGTCTCTTTAAGTCATTGTTTGATATTATCCAGAGCTGATCGTGTGATTAATCAAACTTTCAGTGTCATCATTTTTATGCTGTTGTATACTAATCTTTAAAATTCATCTTATAGAATTCTGTTCTTATTATTACATAACAACGCGAATTATTGGTATGTTATTATTTAATCACATTATGGCCGCTTTGCTTGGTTACGTATTAGGCATCATATGGCATGTGGGACGTACGCTGCCAGTTTGAAACACGCAGCCTCACTTCCATTTCTGGACCAAGATGGCGAGGTACGTTAAGTTTCTGCTCCCATATTATCGTATAAATGATCTTATTATTTAGTATCTGTCAAACTTGCATGTATATTAAAATATGTTTACTGTTTCGGGCTACTGCGTTAATTCTATCAAAATTTTATGTGCAAGTTAGCTATAGTTTCGTATTGATATTTAAGTTTTCTGCATGTGCTTTCCTGCGCTTTCATGTTACATTCAGATGCGGATGGTTCCGGTGTTCTGTCGAGTTGAGCTACAGTACTTTGTCGAGTTAGGCTACCTTAACCTCCTGAGACCCTACGTCCTCATATAAGGACATCATTTTTGTTTAAAACTATTAATTGTTCAAAAAAATGTTTGGTTTTTATGATTATGAGGTCCTACTAATCCTAAATGGCTAAAGGAAATAACACATGCACACCAAACAAAAGCCTGAGAGTCAGGAGGATAGTGCTAATAGATAGCCCTAACGCTAGCCCCAAAAAACCCCCTAAAATCCTTACCCTAACCCCTAAAACAGGGGTGACCAATCTTATCCGCAAAGGGCCGGTGTGTATGCAGGTTTTTGGGATAACCTGTAGGTCAGCTGTTCAAACCCAGGTGTGAGGACTCTTCAGCCAATCAGTCCTGACCTGTATTCCATGTGTCAGGAGTGACTGACAGCTCCATTGCATTACCTGTATGTTGTTTTTCCTCATTCAGAATCAGACGAATGGCGAAAGCTGTCAGCTGGAGTGATGACCAGTACTGGGCAACATGGGACAAGTGGGGAGAGGTGATTGACCGGGGAGATGAGGAAGAGCTGTGCTCCCCAGCAGAATCACCCTCTGACCAGGCTGACAGTTTGAACGTGTGACACAACCGAAAGGCAATTGCCAAGGCAGTTAGCTGGACGGATGATGTGTATTGGGCAGCCTGGGACAAATGGGATGAAATCATCTGCTGGGGTGAAGCAAAAGAGTGCTCCCCAGCAACTCCACCCACCAACCAGCCTGGGGAGGATAAGGGGTTAGACGTGCATGGGTTAGAGGTCTTTGTGTTAAATGAAAGGACAGTCTCCATAAAGCCTGCAGACGACCACCAAGACAGGCTGAAAATAGAAGCCGTATTGGTCGACCTCTGCCAGTTTGAGCTTGATGATGTAAATCAAAGTAATGGTAAATTTGAAATTGTAGGAATAGAAATTGGAGAAGTCAAATTGGAGGAGACTGCAGAGAGGGGTTTTAATTCAGTATTTGAATTGGAAATGATGGATTTGGAGATAGAAGTTGTAGACAGTGAATTCCAGCTGAATGCTGTTAATTGGGACATTGCTGAAACTAAAGTGGACAAATTATTAGTGGAACACCTCAACATAAATGATCTCGAAGCAGGCAGTGTGAAGGTGTCCACATCAAATGGCAATGTGGTGAAGGTGCCCCTGCAGACAACGCATGGGAAACAGAAGAAAGGCAAAAAATGGCAAAATTAGACCCCACGAGAGCCGATTGCTGAAGCTGAACATCCTTCTCAGCCTCTTATTTGAATTTGTCAAATTGTTTTAAATCATTGTGGGATTAGCCCCATTGTACCCTTCACATACATACTTACAACATCTCTAAAACACTTTAAATTGTAAACATGTTTCTTCCCTACATCCATTTATGTCTTTCCTATTAGCAATGTAAGGGGAATCTTATTAATGCTAATAATAATGAATAATAATAATAATAATAATGTAACTCTGTTTTGCTTATGTTTGGAAGTCCTGGGTTAAGGACACCTAGCTTAGAACCAGAGTTTTTGTAGAGTTTTTGTGTGCGTGCGTGCCTGTGTGTGTGTGTGTGTGCCTCAGTGCGTGCATGCGTTCATGCCTGTGTGTGTGCCTGTGTGAGTGCCTGTGGCCGTACCTGCATGCCTGCCTGTGTGCGTGCATACCTGGCTGTCTGCGTGTGTGCCTGCGTTCGTGCCTGTGTCGCTTGTGTGCCTGCCTGTGTGCCTGCATGCCTGCTTGCGTGTGTACGTGCCTGAGTGCATGTGTACGTTCGTGCCCGTGTGTGTGCCTGCATGCGTTCTTGTGTGCATTCATACCCGTGTGTGCCTGTAAATGCCTGTGTGCTTGCCTGTCTGCTTGAAGCATGTCTGTGTGCATGCATGCATGCCTTTGTGCTTGGGTGTCGCTGTGCGCACATGTGTGCATGCCTGCCTGTGTGCGTGCCTGTGTGCATGCGTGTGTGCCTGTGTGTAAGCGCCTTTCTGTGTGCATGCATGCCTGTGTGAATGCCTTTGTGCTTGAGTGCATTCGTGCCTGTGTGTGTGTGGCTCTGTGGGCGTGCGTGCCTGTGCACATGCTATTGTACGTGCCTGTGTGCTTGCCTTCATGCGTGAGTGCGTGTCTGTGCATGCGTGCCTGTGTGCATACCTGCCTGTGAGCTTGCGTGCCTGTGGCGTGCTTGCATGCGTGCGTACCTGTGTGCATGCCTGCCTGCCAGCATGTGTGCATGCGTGTATGCCTGTGTAAGTGCCTACCTGTGTGCGTGCGTGCCTGTGTGTCTGCGTGCCTTTGTGCTTGAGTGCCTTTGTGCCTGTGTATGAGCCTGCGTGCGTGCCTGTGTGTTTACATGCATGTGTCCCTATGTGCATGCCTGTGAGCCTGCGTGCATGCCTGTGTGTGTGCCTGCATGCGTGCCTGTGTATGTACCAATGTGCGTGCGTGCCTGTGTATGTGCCAATGTGCGTGCATGCCTGTGTGCATTCCTGCCTGTGAGCTTGTGTGCATGCATGCATGCCTGTGTACGTGCATGCGTGCCTGCATGTGTGTGTGCGTGACTGCCTGCATGCGTGCCTGTGTGTTCGTGCCTACGTGCAAGCGTGTGTGCCTTTGTGCATGTGTGCCTGTGTTCGTGCTTGCCTGTGTGCCTGCCTTCGTGCTTGTGTGTGTGCGTGTCTCTGTGCCTGTGTGCTTGCATGCGTGTGTGCGTGCCTGTGTGTGCGCGTGTCTGTGTGCTTGCATGCCTATGTGCATAACTGCCTGTGTGTGCGCGTTTGTGGTTTCACGTGTATGTGTGGGCGTCCCTGTATGTGTGCGTGCTTATGTGCATTCGTGTCTGTGCGTGCCTGTGTGAATTCATGCCAGTGTGCATGCCTACATGCGTGTGTGCCTTTGTGCTTGAGTGCTTTCGTGCCTGTGTATGTGCCTTCACGTGTGCGTGCCTGTGTGTGTGTGACTGCCTGCGTGCCTGCCTGCCTGTGTGCTTATGTGTGTGCGTGTCTCTGTGCCTGTGTGCTGGCATGCGTGCCTGCCTGTGTGCTTGCGTACCTGTGTGCTTGCGTGCATGTGTGCGGGAGTGCCTGTGTGCGTGCGTGCATACCTGTGTGCTTGCGTGGCTACGTGCGTGGCGCGTGCTTGCCTGTGTGCGTGCCTGAGTACGTGTGTGCGTTCGTGCCTGCTTATCTGCACGTGTGCATGCACGTGTGCTTGCGTGCACGTGTGCTTGCGTGCACGTGTGCTTGCGTGCACGTGTGCTTGCGTGCACGTGTGTGTGCCTCTGTGCTTCCATGCCTGTGTGCATGCATGCCAGTGTGCGTGCGTGCATCCCTGTGTGCTTGCTTGCCTGTGTCCGTCCATGTCTGTGTGCGTTAATGTGTGCGTGCATGCGTTTCTGCCTGCCTGCGCGCATTCATGCCTGTGTACGTGTTTGCATGTGTCTGTGCCTTTGTCTCAGCGTACCTGCCTGTGTGTGTGCCTGCCTATGTTCGTGCGTGCCTGTGTGCATGTCTGCGTGCGTTCGTGCCTTTGTCTCTGCATACCTGCCTGTGTGTGTGCCTGCCTGTGTGCTTGCCTGTGTTCGCACGTGCCTGTGTGTGTGCCTGTCTGTTTGCCTGCCTGCCTGCCTTTGTGCACCATTCACACCTATGGTCAACTTGGTAATTCCAGTTAACCTCAGTTTGTTCCCAGGGGTGGGTGGCACGGTGATGGTGGTTGGCACTGTCACCTCACACCTCTGGGATCTGGGTTTGAGTTTCTGCCAGGGTTCCATGTGTGGAGTTTGCATATTCTCCCCGTGTCATCATGGGGTTTCCCCCCACAGTCCCAAAACATGCTGTGGCGAACTCAGGTTAGAGGGATGGTGGAGAGGGCAAATCAAACGCTGAAACGGAAATTGGCCAAAATTTCAGAGACGACAGGCCTGCCCTGGGTCGATGCAGGAAGGCCGATGCGTGTTTTGTCTCCCTCACGATATGTTACACTGGAGACCGTGGATGGGGATTTTCTGACTTATCTGACAGGTCTGCGGTGAGCGATAGGTGCAGCCTGGGACCAGGTTCGTGCCAATTGGAGGAATGCGGACGGTAAGCCGTTACAAGCTGTGACACCGCTCGAACCAGGGAACTGGGTGTTAGTTCGTGACTTGAGAGGGAAGAGATGGACCACGCCGAGATGGAGGGGACCACACCAGGTCCTGATGGTGACCCCTCACGCAGTGAAAGTGGAAGGAATCGACGCCTGGGTCCATCGGGTCCACTGCAGACGTGTGTCCGACCCTGGTGGTTCCTTCAAGACTGGCCCCCGAGAGGGTCACAATTGTGTGGAATCTACGGGATTCCGTACACCAATCATGATATGGCAGTCCTAAATCAAACATGCTCCAGCTCTTTGTCCGTCATGGCTGCTCTGCTGACTGCGTGCCTATTCACGGAGCAGACGGTCTCTTAGTCGAACTGAGCAATGGTTTGGGGTTTATTCCATCCCTTGGTGTAGCAGACCTTCAGACAGAGGTGGCTGCCCTGCAGGCTGCAGTTGAAAAAGTGACCAGTCAGACACTTGACACTGTAAAGGCCGTTAAAGGTGAATTATCCACAGTGAAGCAGGTAGCTCTGCAAAACCCTGAGGCATTGGATCTCCTATTAGCTGAGAAAGGTGCTATAGTGGGGAAAGAATGTTGCACGTACATCCCTGATTCCTCTCAGGCTGTGCAGGATCTAGAGGACGCAGTGCACAAACAGCTGTCTGAGATACATGAAGAGCATGGCCTGTTTGAGTACAGCTGGGACAATTGGTTCTCTTCACTGATTCCGAGTTTATCCGGGGTGATTAAATCATTAGTTTTTAGTATATTGCTTTTGCTTGTAGTGTTGCTACTAATCATATTGCTAGTTCTGTCTTCCCAGGCAAAATCTCTTATGTTCCTGCGGGCTCCCTCTTTTCCATACGTGGATGATCCTCCCATTCCTGCCTGGCTCTACGGACCTCAGCCCCCGGTCGTCATCAATGTCAGCAGCAACACCAACACCGCTGGTGACTCGTGTTCCATCCAACCGCCACCGGCCCGCTTCTGCCCGTTGCGCTTTCGTCCAGAGGACTACTACATCGTGGACTCTGATTATTTGTGAACAGCGCGGATCTCACGTGTTCAAAAGGGGGGAGTGTAGAAGAAAAATTGGACATTGGTAGGCCCGGGAGGGGAGGCATATTGGGTCTGTTATGTCTTAGGCTTTAGGCAAGAAGAGATTGTTTTGAACACTGCTCTACGTTTGAGCTCCATTTGTTGGTGTTTTGTGACCAATTAGGACTTAGAAGTCCTTATAGGGAATTGGGAGTTATGCTTTATCAACTGGTTGCTCTGTGTGCTCGGGGTACTTGGTACCGAGTGCCAGAGTGTGACGGGAGCGTTTGTTGGAATTGCTGGAATAAAAGAGATTTTCTTTACTCACCAAACTGAGAGGTCCAGACTTTTATTCTAGGTAACTCTCTGTGTTATCACACTGTAAAAAAATCTGTAAAATAAGTCAAAAGTCTGGCAGCAGGGGTGCCAGACAAAACCTGTTAACGGTGAAAAATATTTTCAGAAAAGATGGTTAAAATCTGTTAAAATACAGTAACTTTAACTGATAGGAATACAAATTTATACCATACTTCAACAGGTTTTGTAAGTTTTCTAACACATTAAGTAAGTTTAATAACATTTTTCAAGGTTGAATGATTATCTGTGTAAAAATAAGTTGTTAAATCACTAAATACTTTTGCTAAAAAAAAAGAAAGGAAAACTGTCGATTTTAATTAAATACCCTGTAAAACATTTAATTTAATGTGTAATTTGAAGGTTTTTAAGCTATAACTAAACATAAGCTTTGTCTGGTTTTGGAAGGACCAGTTATCTATATGTACCACATAAACTATCTTGCCACCTGGTCTTTTTATTTTGCTTTTTCATTATTTCAGCACATTATAACGTTAACAAAAATACTGTATTCACTTTGCATGTATATGTCAATGCATTATAATCTTGGAGTTATATGAGGAGTACAAGGATGCAATAACTAAAAAAGGGAACACTGTAGCTGTACATAAAGCCAGGGAAAAGGCTTGGCAAAAGATTGCTGACAGACTAAATGCGTAAGTATGGGGTTCCATTTGTGCCAAAAATATGTCGATATGCGTCATGCATGTTGTCCTGATGTGTCGTCTGACTGTTGTGAAGGACAAAAAAAAGCTTTTTCCTGACACACCTTCCAAATAATCTGTTAGCACAAAGGGGGCGTCTGATAGTTTTTTAGAGACGTGGTAACCTTAAGATTTGACTTGATCCTGTAATTCACCAACAGTCATCCTTGGGGATTTTTTGCCTCTCTTACAATCCTCCTCACTGTAAGTGGGGAAAAACAATCTTGGGTCCTCTTCCAGGGGGCTTCCAGTTGTTGTCCACTTTTTTATTATTGCCCTAACAGTAGAAATGGGCATTTTAAGGCAAGTAGCTATTTTTTAATACCCAATTCCTGACTTATGAAGGTCAACACACTTCTCCCTCATTTGGTTTGTATGTTCTCTTACCTTTCCCATGTTGATGGATGACTAAGGGAATTTGGGCTCTGTGTCACCTCATGTTCGTATCCCTGTTAACTAGGAAGTCATGGATTACAGCTTGAAGGTTCCTCTTCACTCCAATCAACTCAAAGATGTGCAAATTAAAGGGGAAACATACTTCAGTTACATTGTGTTCACTATCATTTCCAGGGGTGCCAATAATCGTGGCACATGTGTTTTGTTAAAGATAATTATTTCTTGATGAAGGGATTTTTCCTTGGAATAAATTTATGTTAATGAAACGATGGATTTTTCTCATTTTTTCAGTGTGACATGAAGCTGCTTCACCAAAAGGTGGATTTTTTTCTAACCCTTTTCACAAATCTTTACAAGGGATGCCAATAATTGTGGAGGGCGCTGTAAACAGGTCCAACTAGGCTCATACTGACCAGTTAAATGTGGTCAGTCAGTCATAGGACAGTGTGTCTATCAGGCAGGTAATAGGAAGATAGGCTATTTTTGTACTTTAAATACGCTCCTAAATCACAATATCCATGTTGTTTTGAAAACAAAGTAATTTGAAAATCTGAAAAGGCATTAGATCAACATATCTAGTTATCTGAAATTGGCTTTACAGTATTCGGGATATTACAAATTATGAACAAAACCGGACAAATAAAAAATATGCATGACAGAATTAAAGCTAGAATGTTTTTGCAGCGGTGGGTTTAGTTTATGTATTAGCTCACATTCAAGAAACAGCATAAATGCTACTTGTACATATACAGTTATAACTGTAACTGCATGCACGTAAAAACAGCAAGTATAATTGCTTACTTTCCGTGGAAACAGTCTGTTGAATTTATGGGCTAGCGGAGAACATCATGTAATTCTGTTCTAGGCATGCGCTCTAAATCAGAGTGTGTTATTCTGATCGGTATAATATAATCTCAGTACTAATTAAGAAATGTAATACGTACGGAACAGCTTTCAAAAACGCGGTACCACAGTACCTTTTCAATATCGGTATCCCATGCAGCGGGATTTTCATTTACAACTCAAAGATAATTAAGTATAGAAGTATCTTCTTATAATTGCAGCATGAATGAATTAAAATCACTGCGTTGCATACTTAATAAATCTATGTGTGTCGATCGTCGTGCCCAAAACGACTCCAAATAAGCCACAAAATAAGGGCATTAATCAGGAATTTCTTTCTGCTGTGCGACTGCGCAAACCTTCCTGTTTGGGGGGGGCAATCGTGCTCAGTCACGGTAAAATGTAAACGGATAAATTGTGAATTAAACTAACTTCAGGTTCTTGAATTGTAGGAGGCTTGTGTGGCATAACCTTGTTCAGCATACCGATATCAATATGTATCGGTATCGCTGTACGATTCGTCTTATAAAATTCTATTCTTATTATTATTATATACAACTACTATAATTATTGTTATGTTATTATTTAATTATGTTATCGCTGCGTTGCTTGGTTACATTGGACGTCTCGGCACGTGGGACGCCGCAAGTTTGAAACACGCAGCTTCACTTCCGTTTCTGGACCAAGATGGCGAGGTAGGAAAAATGTCTGCTCCCGTTTTATTATGTTAATTATCTTACACTTTAGTATCTGTCAAATTTGCATGTATATTAAAATGTTTCTAAGTTGATATTAAACTTTTCCGCGTGTGCTTCCCTGCGCTTGAGTAAATTTGCGCTTGATTGTGAGTAAAATCAGTATATTGCTATTAAATAAAGTGAATATTGTTCTGGGCTGCTGTGTTAATTACATTTAAATTTTATATGCAAGTCGGCTAGTTTCCTGTGCCGCAAAGTCTAGTTGATATGTCCCTTTTCCGCGTACGCCTTCCCGCGCTTTCATGTTACGTTCCGCTGCGGATGCGGATGGTTGCGGTCGGTGCTGCCTACAGCAGTGATATTCCACCAGACCAGGAGAGGGCGGATGTGTTGCTACAACCACAAATAAAGGCAGTGTAGCGAAACTGGTAAACTTTGTCTGGTGACTGAAATCGGTATATTGCTATTAAATAAAATTTAAATTGTCCCAGGCTTCTGTTTTTTTTTTAATTCTATGTGAAAGATAGCTAGTTTCCTATACAGTAATGCGGCTGTTGATTGCAAAGGTGTGGGTCTGTGCAGACCTGTATTCTATGTGTCTGGAGTGACTGACAGCTCCATTGCATTGCCTGTATGTTGTTTTTCCTCATTCAGAATCAGAAGAATGGCTAAAGCTGTCAGCTGGAGCGACGACCAGTACTGGGCGACTTGGGACAAGTGGGGAGAGGTGATTGACTGGGGAGAAGAGGAAGAGCTGTGCTCCCCAGCAGAATCACCCTCTGACCAGGCTGACGGTTCCATCGTGTCACACACCCGAAAGCCAATTGCCAAGGCAGTTAGCTGGACGGATGATGTGTATTGGGCAGCCTGGGACAAGTGGGAGGAGATCATCTGCTGGGGCGATGGAGAAGAGTGCTTCCCAGTAACTGCACCCACCAACCAGCCTGGGAGGGATAAGCGGTTAGATGCACATGGGTTGGAGGCCTTTGTGCTAAATAAAAGGACAATCTCCATAAAGCCTGCAGACGACCACCAAGACAGGCTGAAGGTAGGAGCTGTACTGGTAGACCTCTACCAGTTTGATCTTGAATATTTAGATCAAAGTAATGTTAATTTTGAAATAGTAGAAGTACAGATTGGAGCAGTGAAATTGGAGGAGACTGCAGAGAGGGGTTTTGATTCAGCAGTTGAATTGGAAATTATGGATGTAGAGATAGAAGTTGCAGACAGTGAATTCCAGCTGAATGCTGTTAATTGGGACATTGCTGAAACTAAAGTGGATAAATTATCAGTGGAACACCTCAATGTAAATGATCCAGAAGCAGGCAGTGTGAAGGTGTCCACATCAATTGGCAATGTGGTGAAGGTGCCCCTGCAAGCAGGGCATGGGAAACAGAAGAAAGGAAAGAACCGGCAAAATTAGATCCCACTGCCAACCACGAGAGCCGGTGGCTGAAGCTGAACATCCTTCTCAGCCTCTTATTTGAATTTGCCCCATTGAACCATTCACCTTCATACTTACAGCATCTCTAAAATACTTTAAATTGTAAACATGTTTCTTCTCTACATCCATTTATTTCTTATCTATTATGCAATGTAAAGGGAATCTTACTAATAATAATGCTAACTAATAGTAATGTAACTGTTTTGCTTATGTTTGGAAGTCCTGGGTTAAGGATACCTAGCTTAGGTGTGCGTGCTTGCATGCTGGTGTGTGTGCGTACCTACCTGTATGTATGCCTGTGTGTGCGCGTGCAAGTGTAACTGTGCATGCCTGTGTGCTTGCGTGTGTGCCTGCCTGTGTGCGTACCTGTGGGCGTGCGTGCGTGTTTGTGGGCCTGTGTGTGTGCGCTTGCCTGTGTTCTTGTGCATGCCCATGTACATGCGTGTGTCTGTACCTGTCTGTGTGCCTGCGTGTGTGCGTGCCTGCCTGCGTGCAATTGTGCGTGCGTGCGTGCCTGTATGTGTCTGCTTGCGTGCCAGTATGTGTCTGCATGCGTGCCTGTGTATGCGTGCGTGCCTGTGTGTGTCTGCGTGCGTGCCTGTGTGTGTGTCCGTGCCTTTGTGCATGTGTGTGCATGCCTGTATGTATGCCTGTGTGTGTGTGTGCAAGTGTAACTGTGCATGCCTGTGTGTGCGTCCCTGCCTGCGTGCAATTGTGCGTGCGTGCCTGTGTGTGTCTGTGTGTGTCTGCGTGCGTCCCTGACTGTGTATGTACCTGTATGCATGCCTGTGTGCGTGCATGCGTGCCTGTCGGTGTACCTGTCTGTGTGCCTGTGTGTGTCTTCTCCGGAGAGTCGCCACCTTGTCGTGGTGGGGAGGCTTGCGTGTGCCAAAGATCCCGAGAGCGATACCGTCTGGAGCCACGCTCCTGGTAGGGTCACCCTTGGCGGTAAGGTTGAGGGGGAGGTGCCAGACAAAGCGCGACTCAAGAAAGACCTCAACAGCGGAGCAGGCGGAGGATTGTGTCCAGGCATGCAGGTGGATCACAACAACGGCTGTGAAGGTGGAAGAAGGCTGCAGCAGAGATGGACCTTCAGCTGTCTTGGAGTCCATGCCGTTGATAATAGGTTTGTCTCTGTCAAGGACCGTGTGGTGGCTGTTTATGCCCCAGTCTCCCCGTGTCATCATGGGGTTTCCCCCCACAGTCCCAAAACATGCTGTGGCGAACTCAGGTTAGAGGGATGGTGGAGAGGGCAAATCAAACGCTGAAACGGAAATTGGCCAAAATTTCAGAGACGACAGGCCTGCCCTGGGTCGATGCAGGAAGGCCGATGCGTGTTTTGTCTCCCTCACGATATGTTACACTGGAGACCGTGGATGGGGATTTTCTGACTTATCTCACAGGTCTGCGGTGAGCGATAGGTGCAGCCTGGGACCAGGTTCGTGCCAATTGGAGGAATGCGGACGGTAAGCCATTACAAGCTGTGACACCGCTCGAACCAGGGAACTGGGTGTTAGTTCGTGACTTGAGAGGGAAGAGATGGACCACGCCGAGATGGAGGGGACCACACCAGGTCCTGATGGTGACCCCTCACGCAGTGAAAGTGGAGGGAATCGACGCCTGGGTCCATCGGGTCCACTGCAGACGCGTGTCCGACCCTGGTGGTTCCTTCAAGACTGGCCCCCGAGAGGGTCACAATTGTGTGGAATCTACGGGATTCCGTACACCAATCATGATATGGCAGTCCTAAATCAAACATGCTCCGGCTCTTTGTCCGTCATGGCTGCTCTGCTGACTGCGTGCCTATTCACGGAGCAGACGGTCTCTTAGTCGAACTGAGCAATGGTTTGGGGTTTATTCCATCCCTTGGTGTAGCAGACCTTCAGACAGAGGTGGCTGCCCTGCAGACTGCAGTTGAAAAAGTGACCAGTCAGACACTTGACACTGTGAAGGCCGTTAAAGGTGAATTATCCACAGCGAAGCAGGTAGCTCTGCAAAACCGTGAGGCATTGGATCTCCTATTAGCTGAGAAAGGTGGTGTTTGTGCTATAGTGGGGAAAGAATGTTGCACGTACATCCCTGATTCCTCTCAGGCTGTGCAGGATCTAGAGGACGCAGTGCACAAACAGCTGTCTGAGATACATGAAGAGCATGGCCTGTTTGAGTACAGCTGGGACAATTGGTTCTCACTGGTTTATCCGGGGTGATTAAACCATTAGTTTTTAGTATATTGCTTTTGCTTGTAGTGTTGCTACTAATCATATTGCTAGTTCTGTCTTCCCAGGCAAAATCTCTTATGTTCCTGCGGGCTCCCTCTTTTCCATACGTGGATGATCCTCCCATTCCTGCCTGGCTCTATGGACCTCAGCCCCCGGTCGTCATCAATGTCACCAGCAACACCAACACCGCTGGTGACTCGTGTTCCATCCAACCGCCACCGGCCCACTTCTGCCCGTTGCGCTTTCGTCCAGAGGACTACTACACCGTGGACTCTGATTATTTGTGAACAGCGCGGATCTCACGTGTTCAAAAGGGGGGAGTGTAGAAGAAAAATTGGACATTGGTAGGCCCGGGAGGGGAGGCATATTGGGTCTGTTATGCCTTAGGCTTTAGGCAAGAAGAGATTGTTTTGAACACTGCTCTACGTTTGAGCTCCATTTGTTGGTGTTTTGTGACCAATCAGGACTTAGAAGTCCTTATAGGGAATTGGGAGTTATGCTTTATCAACTGGTTGCTCTGTGTGCTCGGGGTACTTGGTACCGAGCGCCAGAGTGTGACGGGAGCGTTTGTTGGAATTGCTGGAATAAAAGAGATTTTCTTTACTCACCAAACTGAGAGGTCCAGACTTTTATTCTAGGTAACTCTCTGTGTTATCACACTGTAAAAAACATCTGTAAAATAAGTCAAAAGTCTGCCAGACAAAACCTGTTAACGGTGAAAAATATTTTCAGATAAGATGGTTAAAATCTGTTAAAATACAGTAACTTTAACTGATAGGAATACAAATTTATGCCATACTTCAACAGGTTTTGTAAGTTTTCTATCACATTAAGTAAGTTTAATAACATTTTTCAAGGTTGAATGATTATCTGTAAAAATAAGTTGTTAAATCACTAAATATTTTTGTGAAAAAAAATGGAAAACTGTCAATTTTAAATATCCTGTAAAACATTTAATTTAACCTGTAATTTGAAGGTTTTTAAGCTATAACTAAACAAGCCTTGTCTGGTTTTGGAAGGACCAGTTATCTATATGTACCACATAAAAAGACAAAAAGATCAGGTGGCAAGATAGTTTATTTTGCTTTTTCATTATTTCAGCACATTACCTATTGAAATGGAAAAAATACAGTAAGCAAATTAGTCTCCAACTTGGGACAAATAACCTTAATAACCTTAGGTAACAACTGCACAGCTTCCAAAAAATGTACAGAATTCAACTGGACCTTTTGGAACAAAGACTTAACTAGCCCTAACCCACACGAACACGGGGAGAGCATGCAAGATCCACAAAGAAAGCCTCAACGGGCATTCAACCCGGGGATCAAACCCAGGACCTTCTCACTGTGAGGCGGCAGCAGAAACCGCTGTGCCACCACACTGCCCACATATGAACATAAGAACATAAGAAATTTACAAACGAGAGGAGGCCATTCGGCCCATCAAGCTCGTTTGGGGAGAACTTAACTAATAGCTCAGAGTTGTTAAAATCTTATCTAGCTCTGATTTAAAGGAACCCATGGTTTTAGCTTCCACTACACTAGCAGGAAGACTATTCCATACTCTAACTACACGCTGTGTAAAGAAGTGCTTCCTCAAATTTGTTTTAAAATGTTCTCCCGCTAATTTCCACTTATGGCCACGAGTTCTGGTATTTAGACTAATATTGAAATAGTAGTTTGGCTGAACAGCATCCAGACCCGTTAGAATCTTATAGACCTGAATCATATCCCCCCTTAGTCTCCTTTGCTCAAGGCTAAACAGATTCAGTTCCGCTAACCTCTCCTCATAAGACATTCCTCTAAGACCAGGAATCATTCTCGTAGCTCTTCGTTGCACCTTTTCTAAAGCAGCAATGTCCTTCTTGAGGTATGGTGACCAAACCTGCACACAGTATTCTAGGTGGGGTCTTACCAAGGAATTATATAAGTGTAACATCACCTCCCTTGACTTAAACTCCACACACCTAGAGATATAACCCAACATTCTATTGGCCTTTTTTATTGCTTCCCCACACTGGCGAGAGTGGGACATGGAAGCATCAACATACATACCTAGATCTTTCTCGTAATCAGCTACCTTTATTTCAGTGGAACCCATAAAATATCTGTACTTTATATTTCTGCTCCCTGCATGGATTACCTTACTGGAAATCTAAGTAGATCTGTGTTAAATTTCATCTGCCAAGTATCAGCCCATTCGCTAATTAAATCCAGATCCCTTTGAAGCCTCTCTGCTGCTAGATCAGTATCTGCTACACCGCCCACCTTGGTGTCGTCTGCAAATGTAACCAATTTACTGTATGTATTTGTGTCAATATCATTAATGTAAATTAGGAACAATAGTGGTCCTAAAATTGAACCCTGCGGTACCCCACTATGAACGGAGGGCCACTGTGACATTGTGCCTCTAATAACTACTCGCTGCTTCCTGTCAGTTAGCCAGTTTTTGATCCAAACTGCCACAGTTCCTAAAATCCCTGCAGCTTTAAGCTTTAACAAGAGCCGTTTGTGGGGGACAACATCAAAGGCCTTCTGGAAATCTAAGTAAATCACATTATAGGCCTTTTTGTGATCAATTTCACTTGTAGCTTCCTCAAAGAACTCAAGTAGATTCGTTAAGCAGGATCTACCTCTCCTAAATCCATGTTGGCTATCCTTTATAATGTTATTTGCATCTAGGTAATCTACCATTTTCACTTGAATTATAGCTTCCATTATTTTTCCAGTAATGCTAGTTAAACTGATTGGCCTATAGTTTGCTGGATTACTTCTATCCCCTTTTTTGAATATGGGCGTTATGTTGGCATGCTTCCAATCAGAAGGTACCACACCCGCAGATAACGATTTCTGGAATATTAAAGTTAAAGGTCGGCAAATAATATCCCTCATCTCTTTTAAAACTATAGGTAAGATGCCATCAGGGCCCTGTGATTTATTTATTTTGAGCTTAGCTAGGCTTTGCAAAGCACTGACGTGGAGAATTCCTCCCGCTGTGCAGTGTCCTTTGCAAGTGGAGGAAGTTCATGCCGAACTTTATTCACCGTGCCCAGTAGCGTTGTTTTGCGCTGAAGCAGTCTGTGTGACAGTGCCAGTGAGGTGAAGAAATTGTCCGTTGTGACATTTCTCTCATCATCCAAAAATGGCTCCATCAGATTCATGACCACGTTCTCTGCCAGCCTCTCCCACTTCTGACGACTGGGGTCCTTTCCGAAGTAAGGGGATGCATTGCAGACATATTCGGTCTCCAAATCTGCGGCCATCCAGAACTTGATCCCAAATTTGTCCGGCTTGGATACGATATACTGCTTGAATGGACAAGGAACCTTGGTAGGGAACAGCCGTTCATCTATGGTCATGTGTTCTCCTGGAGTGAAACTCTCAGCACAGTTCTTAGTGAAGCATGTCCAAATGTCAGAGATCGCAGCAAATTTGTCTTTATTAGTCCCACAAGTGGAAAATTGCATCGTCACGGCAGAAAAGTGGACAGTGCAAGACAAGAGTAGCAAAATTAAAAATAATAGAGTAAAAACTGTACCAACAGTACAGTATAAAAAGTGCACTATACAAACAATCTGGAAACATAAATTTGGATGAGCATATTGAAAAATATTTATATATATATGTGTGTATATGTAAACAGATAAATATATGTATGTATAAATAGAGTGTATGTATATTATGTACAGAGTGGATATATAAATATATGTACAGAGTGGATATATAAATATATGTACAACACTGGATATATCTATATGGACAGGCACGCAATGGAGTGACAGGGATTGACAAGAACTAATATTGCACATAGAAACTACCATGGTGTATTGGATGTGTGTGTTTGTTAGTCTATGTGTGTGGGGTCAGCTGCAAGGACTTTGTTGCAGAGTCTGACAGCGAACAGCATTTGAGCATAAGTATCTGAGTGAAGGTATTTGTTAACCTGGAGAGGCGCTTCTATGGGGTCACCTGTCTGTGTGGGACCATGTTGTTCATACTGCAGACAGTGAGTACATTACGCCTGCCTGTCCATGTTACATCATTGTAGCAGGATTGACCTGATCAAACTTAGGCATCTTGAGTGTGAACTGGATCATTAGCACCTAATAGCTGTGCTTTTATTATAGGTGCTCCACATTTTATTTACATTTTAAAAATATTTCTCCTCTTTCCATATTTAGCTGTGAGGTCTTCGGCAATGCCACCCGTTTTGTGTCACACTGTTGGGTGTCAGCAGGAGCCAGCTGACTTTCTATTTACTTGTCTCACCTCGTCTCAGTGACCTCCCATCATCAGCAAGGAACGGGAGAGATATATGTTGTCAGCTGAGCTCTAGTCTCCTTCTTATGTTCCCCTTCTGTTCAGGTAATGACCAGCTCCTTTTTTGAAGCTTACTCCAGCCTGAGATTTGGTTAGTCTGTTGTTTGACTAAAGTGTTTTTAACTTCCACAGAACTCTGGGGGCTGGCCGGGGATGGTCAACTTCCTGTGCAGGGTCACAGGGGGTCTGGAGACTATCCTGAAAGCTATGGGCACAAAGCAGGGAATAACCCAGGACGTGGTGCCAACTAGGGCTGCACGATTTGGGGAAAATATCGAATCGCCATTTTTCTGACAGAAATTGCGATTACGATTTGATTTGCGATTTAATTTTTTAATGTCAAGCTTCAGTTCAATATTCAGTGTGTAGTCATTTTAAAACATATGACACAGGATGAGATACCATCAGTATTAACTGGTCTATATTCTAATGCAAGTATGAGAATTTAAAGATGTGATGTGTCAAGTTAAACAAAGTAATAATGAAAACAATTGCAGCATAAAGAAAAATAGCGATCTTGCAGGTAACGCCTCAGTGGATCTGTTTGGGCGGTAGGCGAACTGTAATGGGTCTATGGAATTTGGGATGGATGAACAGATTAAGTTCTTTACCAGCCTTTCAAACACCTTCATGGCCAGAGATGTTAGGGCTACCGGGCGGTAGTCATTCAGGCTGGAGGGCTTGTTGTGCTTCGGGACGGGAACTGTGGTGGACCGTTTAAAACACGTTGGCACAATAGACAGAGCTAGGGACTCATTGAAGATCTTAGTGAAAACACCAGTCAGCTGATCAGCGCAGTATCGCAGGACTCGTCCTGAAATCCCGTCTGGTCCCGCTGCTTTTCTGATGCTCACCTGCTTCAGAGCCCGGCGCACATCGCGCTCTGCCAGGCTAACCAGAGCCGCGCTGCTGTCCTCGCTCACCGAGATCAGACTGTTGTTGTCTCCGCGGTGAGAGCTGTTTATCTCAAACCGTGCGAAGAACGCGTTCAGCTCGTCGGCGAACACAGCGTAAGTGCTCAACGCAACGGCGTGTTTATTCTTATAGTCCGTGATTGTATATATTCCTTGCCACAGTCGGCGGGAGTCATGAAGATGAAAATATGACTCCATCCGTTTCCGGTTTTAACAGCAGGCGCTGTTAGAACTACTTAAGACTTCCGAGTTGGCGTGTAATCAGCGTGGACGCTGGTAGCTATGACCATGCTGGGACTGATGTATCTCCAAGCTTAACTTCTGGCGTATCCTGCTAATACTGGGACAGGTATGTGTTGTTAATCCTGTACATGTCTTTGTCATGTCAGGATATTATGATTGGCCTGTTTGCATTTTTACCGTGTCCATGTTGTATTGTTTGTTTCAGAACATTACACTGCAGTCTGGGGTAACCTGTTGCATGTATTGTTTGTCCCGGCTGTTTTAAACTGTTTTGTATACTACCCAATTGGGAGTTAAGTGTTGCTTTATTCAGTGTGTGTCAGGGTCAGCCCCTGCTGTGGTCCTACCGAGTCCTGAACTGCAAGACTTTCAATGGTCACTTAAGGTACCTGAGTACTGTGAGGGTTGCAGGGTATTGGATTGAAGTGTATATTAGGATAAGTGGGTTTGCACAGTCACGTGTGGTATAGAAACTCTAGCTTCCCACCAGTGTGTCTACCCGCCCTTGGTTCAATAGGCCTCTGTCCCAATGTCTTGGTGATTTGTTTTCTTTTTTCATCTTCCCCTTTTTGTCTGTTTACTGTCCCTTCCCCAACATCAAGGTAGTGACCTATTTAATTGGTGACCAATCAAGAATATTTGTTGTTAAAGGTTGTACTTTTATATTTCTGTAAAACCTGCATCTGTACTTCTTATTAGAGCATTGTTCCCTTGCTCTGGCACACTCAGTAGGTAGTGAATCGCAAGGGGTGGCGTAGTCAGTGTACAGTAAGGGGCGCCACAACTAATAACACTCAAAATACCGTAATGTTCATCATAACAGAGTGGCTGTTCTGTCCTGAAACCGTAAAGCTGGAATTTTTTTAAACATAATATGCATTTTATAAAAAGAAGTTCTCAGATGACACCGCCATTAAGACTAAAAAAATTGGCCAAAAATGATGTAGAGAAGTGCAAACGTGATGAAAGTCGTACCCCTCTTTGCACAACCTCATAAAGGTTTTGTTTTTTTTAAATGATCATTCTGGTTTTTTTTTTTGCAACCAATTTTTTATTGGGTTTTACTACAATGCACAAAAAAGTGACACATCAAAAACTGTTCAACATACAAAACAAAAAAAACACCAGAACCAAACCCCCCCCCCCCCCCCCCAAGACATTAAAGGAAACAAAAGAATATACATCTATATACATACACAGTAATATACATACAGCAATAATAAATAATAATAATAATAATACATTTTATTTATAAAGCGCTTTTCAAGACACTCAAAGACGCAAATAAAACACATACACCTATAAATGCAAATGCATGCACACCCCCAGACATCCACATAGATACACAACACACACACCAAATATATTGCCATATAGCATATCTACATAACCGTACCAGAACATAAGAACATAAGAAATTAACCAGACACAATAGGTGATGTGCTCTCCTCAATGTACTGTAGTACAAGTGAAGCATTACGCTCCCAATTGTTGATAGTAACGTCTGAGGCACCATTTATTCAAGCAGCAGACAGCTCCAACATGATCAGATTGTAAAGGGAAGCCCTCCAGACTATGAAAGTGCAACGACTCGGGTCTTTCCACCTTGAGACCAACAGAAGCTTTGCAGCGACAGAGGATAAAGAAATCGTCTGTTGCTGAGAAGGGGAAAAAGAAAGGAGAGAGAAATCTAAGAGTAACAGAGATTGAGGAGAACAAGGGACAGTCACATCCAGCAGATCAGAAAGAAAGGAGGAGACCGCATACCAAAGAGCGGCCACAGGTGGACATTCCCAGAACATACCAAGGGCTCTAAGTGGGCACAATTTACAAAGGGTATCAGGATCGAGAGCCATAGCGAAGCGCAATCGTGGAGTACAGTACATCCTGTGCACAAAACTAAACTGAACGTGCTGGTGATTGGGATTTCTAGAAGCCCGCTTAATATTTTTAAAAATGGTGCGCCAGCACAATGGAGAAGGAGAAGAGATATCACCCCATTTACGGGCAACAGGTGGAATAACCTGACCAGCATTACGCAAAAACATGTCCAGCGTGGAGACTGGTCTATTAGATTTGGACAGGGAAGCCACAAATTTGCAAAAGGGGTGAATAGGCAAAGGAGCAGAGAAGGAAATCCCACATGTTCTGAAGACAGATCGCAGTTGTAGAAAGAAAAAGAAGGAAGAAGGAGGGATAGGAAATTTAGAGCTGAGAGCCTGGAACGTGAGGAGGCCAGAGTCATCAAATAGATCACCCAAAACACGGATTCCGGACGAGATCCACCGGGAGTTTGTGATGGGCTGACCACCAATGTTAAGCGCTCTATTAAGAAATACTGGTGTATTTGAGTGCCAGACAGGGACAGAGCCAGTGCGCTTCTCGACCCGATGGAAAATCTGCACAGCATAAGACACAATTGAGCCTAGCACAGGTTTAGCTGCCTTAGCTTTCAGGGAGAGAAAAGGGAGATGTTGCAGCTGATGCGGACGCGCCAGATTCTCCTCTATTGGAAACCAGGAAGGCGGTGATGGGGGAGGCTGAAGCCAGTGCCAGACCGAACGGAGAACAAAGGACCAGTGGTACCATTCATATTCCGGTAGAGCGAGACCCCCATCATCTCTAGAAAGAGTAAGAAAGGAGTACCTTATGCGAGGCTTGCGGGCATTCCAGAGAAAGGACGTTACTGTCGACCGGACATCTTTCAAAAAGTGGGAAGGGGGCGGCAAAGGAAGCATAGCACTTAAGAAATTTAAGCGGGGCAAAAAAAAAATTTCCCAGAGGAAACTCCAATTAAGCCTGTCAAAGGCCTTCTCGGCATCCAATGAGAAAAGAGCAGTGGGAGGAGAGGAAGAATAATCATTTTTAACAATATGCAGAAGACGACGCATATTGTCGGCTGCGTAGCGAGCTGAAATAAAACCAGTCTGATCGGGATGTACAATCTTAGCTATCATTAACTGAAGGCGGCGAGCCAACACCTTAGCCAATAGCTTAACATCAGAGTTCATTAAAGATAGGGGACGGTAGCTGGAACAATCAGCAGAGTCTTTGCCCTGTTTTAAAAGCAAAGAGATTATCACAGAATTTAAAGCGGGGTGGAGCTGAGAGGAGCGTATGGCGGAGGACAGCATACGAAACAGAGGGGAGGCTAACTGTGCCCAGAAGGTGAGCAGCACCTCAGCTTGAATACCATCCATCCCAGGAGCTTTATTCTTAGAAAATGACTTAAGGGCCTCAGTGAGCTCACAAAATGTAATGGGGGCTTCCAGTAGTAAGGCATCCTGCTGAGCAAGTATAGGGAGAGAAGCCAGGGAAAAAGGCGAGTCCAGGGCTGTCTGAGATGGAGGGCTGTCGGATAAGTCGAGATCCTTATAGAAATCAAGAAAACGGTCATTAATTTCAGAAGGGTTGGTGGTTACAGCTCCATCCTTGAATTTTACACTTGAAAAGTGTCACACTGGCGGAGCCTAAGCGCCAACAACTTACCAGGCCACTAGCGTAATACCGTGTCCTAGTGCGATGTACAAGAAATTCAGCCTTACGCAAAAGTAAACCATTGCGTTCGGCCCGCACCCTGGCGATACGAGCCTCATGCGCTTGGTCCAAATGCACCAATGCACTCCAAATGTGTCTCCTGCAAAAAAGCAATGTCCACCCTATTTCTAAACAAAATGTCTGTGACACTAGAGCGCTTCTGAGGGGTCGAAAGCGTCCTCACGTTCCAGGTAGCCATAACTAAGTTAGCCATCAGCAGCTATAAAAGACATAGATCCACAGCACAATACTGGAGAGAGAGAGACAAAGAGGGAGACGTCAATAGAGTAGCACATCGTTAGAGAAGGAATTAGTGAAAACCCATAAACAAATAAGCTCCAGTAATACAAACCCCTAACACCCCATAAGACAGAACACCATCATCCAATGAGCCGAAGGGCGCGAACCCCAAGGCAAAACAACCACAAAACACCCCCCTCGCCCCCATCCCCCCAGAACAGCGCGGGGCCAAAAGCCAGCGCGTGACACGCAGGGGATAAGGCATGCGTGAATACTCAAGCCCGCCGGCCACCCCCGGCGTAAACTACAAAGCAAAATCAACTATAGAACAGACACAAAATCGTTAACAGAAAAGCACCCGATTTATATACTCCACACGCACAGTGTGACAGCAATATAATAACAGGCAAACAACAAAGCAGACCGAATAAGCATATTAAATTGGCCAGGACCCGGTGGAGGTGAAAGCGCCGATTGCCTGAAGAGCTTCTTCTGGGTCGGTAAAAAACCACTGGTTACCCGCAAAAGAAAGGCGAACTTTAGTCGGGTACAACAGAAAAGCAGGAACACCAGCTTCCCGAGCCTTCTTCAGAACGGGGGACATAGCCTTGCGAGCTCGAGCCGTCTGGCCGCTGTAATCGGCGAAAAAAAGGATTTTTCGTCCCTCGAAACGAACCCAGTGAACCCAGAACATGCTGAGCCCTCCAGCTCCACCTTCTGGATCCCTGTGGGCCCTAACAGCACGTGGCAGCAGCTTGAGATCGAAGGCCGCAACTACCTGCAGAAGCTGGATGAGCTCAGCATCCCCGAGGGACTCTGGAGCATTACGGACTACGGTGATGATCACACCGTGGTCATGTCCGTGCATGTCTCCGTGCATGTGAGCAGTTCTCTGCGAACATGGGGCACGAGGCAGGAGGAGAGGCCTCCTCAGAGGCCCGCTGGCACCAGTCAGAGGAAGTGCAAGGCCGAGCCCGACGACACCAGCGGCTCAAGTTCTCCTCCACCGCACAAGAGGCCCATGCGCTTCTGACTGGATTCCATGTTTTTACGCTGTAAGTTACATTTTTATTTCAACATAATTAGAAGATCCCGCAGGAAAATATTAGTCAGTTACTTAATAAATGACCAAAAAGTAGTTGAATAGGACAGCTGGCCAACGTGTCTGTGTGCTTCCACTGACTGGCACCCTGACATATACAGTATAGTGATGGATTCGAAATCTCATCGAGTAACAGTCCTTTATCTCAACTATCTGCACCATTTTGCCAAGAGCGAGAGTTTGCTCCAGAAAGTTTAACCGTTTTTGTTTTATTTCAAACTGCCTTCATTGACCGGAAACCGTAAATATTTTAAACTCTGCGCTAAGACACATTCGCATGGCGTTAGTTTTACCGATTCTGACGGGATAAGAAACGTGCGCAATTTCTCAAAATTACCACACAGTGGAGAATTAATGCCGGCAAGATCTTACTGTCTACAAAGCAAGTTCAATGCAAGTATAACCTTTACAAGTAAGACGTAGCATGGCGGCGGAAAAGAACAACATTTTTATTTTACAATTACTTCAAAATTAGGAACAAAAATACGACCAAAAATTCTTTAGTTTGACATGTGATCAAAATACAGAGTAAACTAATACATGATAGCATGCATGCAAAAGATCAACGGCAGAACAGGGACTTTTAACGTTGTCTGCATTAAAAAGGAATTAACCATCCCTCTCAATATAAAATTGGGATAATTTATTTCTCTTCAGAGGCCTCCATAGAATAGTGCATCCATCCCCTCACTCATGTGTATAGAGACGTATCCTAAGGCTCTGTCAGCAACATTCAGATCAACAACAGCATCAACAATTTCACAGCCAGTTTTAAAACTTGCTTAAACGCACAGTGATTGCAGAAAATGATAAACAAATTAGGTAATATTAATTAAATTATTAAATTGTGCAGATTAATAGTGAGAAAAGGTTATTGAATTTTACATTAAGATAAATGAGAACTATACGTGATTACTAATTATTGTTAACTAATTTACTGTATGAATTTTTCCCCCTCGTTGTTAAAAATCATTATATGTCAGGGTGCCAGTCAGTGGAAGCACACAGACACGTTGGCCAGCTGTCCTATTCAACTACTTTTTGGTCATTTATTAAGTAACTGACTTAGGACTGGACGATATGGCAAAAAATTATATCACGATATATTTCTTAATTTTGGTCGATACGGTATAATTCCGATATCGATATGGACAATATTAAAAAGCCTCAGGAAAAAACTGCCGAGGACACACACAATGGATGTCTGCAAACTGAATTTGCAAAGTCTATAATACCTCCAGGCTCCTCCTATTAAAATTATATAATTTTTTTTTTTTATAAAAACAGTACAAAAAAAAATAAGGTTCACTTTTTATTTGTATTTAGCCTGTACAAACAAGAAATGTGAAATAAACTATCAAATAAATAAAACTCTTAGACTCAGCTTATTAACAATAATATATTTCCATTTAAACTAGAACAGGCTGATAATTCATATACAGTCGAACCCAGTTATGTCGCCGGCCTAGGAGGTTGCCAAAAAGCGTCGAGATAACCGATGATCGAGATAACCGAAAACCAATATGGCAGCAATATATTAACATGTGCTTGAAATTTATTTATGTGCATTAATAACTGAGAATGTACATGCACAGGTTTTTGGTGTTTTTGGCATTGCCGCGATTTGTTTGACGTGATCGGCATAATATAAATATGTACATGCATCGGGGCCGGTTCTAGACATGCATATATGAGGGGGCAGACATAAATGTGAAGGGGGCACATGGTGGCGACAAAGGCGGTAAAGGGGTGGGGTGGTGCTCTGGATAACAGTTTTTGTCATGTAATTGGATTGCACTTTGTCAGGCCTCTACCCTAAGACCTGTCCAACTTGGGTGTCCCACCTGAAGGCTAAGCTTCTGCTGGTGTAGCTCTTAGGGTCACTGAGGCACGCAAACCCCCTGACCACATAAGGTGGCAATCCCTCAGGGGGAAAACTGAAAAGTAAAACAACAAAAAATAAAATAAAATATTCCTCATCAGATTAAAACAAGTAAAAACATGACATTTACCTTAATTGGATGGCCTATATCAAACATATTTGAACCCAACAAAACACTTTTCACTATTGCCAATATTACCAAAACTAAAAAGGGTAGGCTAAGTTATGAAAAAGAAAAAATCAATTCACCGAGTCTTGAAATATAAAACTGAAAAATAGGATCGGTCAGGGTTCATTTCACTACATGTTGTACTTGTTATAACTATGTATGTGACGAATAAAGAATCTTGAAATCTTGAAATCACAACGAACAAGTCGCTCAATGAGAATGAATGACGTAACCGACTGGCTAAGCTGCTTCTAGCGCCGAGGTGGTTAAAATGGTACGGTCCACACTAGGGGTGTCTGAAATAGTTTTACATAAAATTTTCCTACAAGGTGAGATTATCTTTCTTTTAAAAAAAAAAAAAACAAAAGAAAAATGTTAAGACCCCCCCCCCCCAAACTGCTATTTTTGTCTATTTGGGGGGGTCTTGATCGGGGGGGTACTGGAGGGTACAGTACCCCCCGATCAAGACCCCCCCAAATAGACAAAAATAATTCGAACCATGATCTCACGAGTCGTTATGATTTTGACGAGAGAGATTGCTGCTTCCCCTCCCGCAATCGCGCAGCTCATTTCACTCTGCCCTGCCTACTGAGAAACGGACTCATTTGCATACTAACAGTGATTGGATGTTTAGCTGGGGGGAGGGTGAGTGGGGGATCTCTGCCGAGTGCAGTGTGAGCCCGCGCACAAACAGAAAGAGCGAACAAGAAGTGAAACTTATCATCTCGTTTGTGCCTTTTTCAGTGGATTTTTCAGCTACTGTAGTAAATCTTGTCCATATTCAGTTTGTGGGTAATTATTATTTTCTTCCTCAACTTCTAAAAGTTTGATTTAAGGGGGCAGGACGTTTGCTTAAGGGGGCGTTGCCCCAGCGTAGAGCCGGCCCCGACATACATATTGGCTAACAAAAGGCATATGCACCAACTAACAGCAGAAATTTACTAGTATACAATAAAAACCACCGTCGTTTCTCGATACAAACCTTTAATTATATTCTCCAAAATTGAAAACACAAAGATCGCTCACAAAAAACCTGCGGGGTGTACTGTAGTTCGTTTTTACAAAAAGCTAACCAGTCTCAAAATTAAATTCACGAGTCATTTCGCTCTGACACAGCTCTGATAAGTATCATACACGCGGTTACTATGGTTTCTAAAATGCTTTGTTGCTTTTGCCTTTAACAGTCTGCTTGAAAACAAATGCTTCAATATTATTTATGCTGTCTAAAAAAGTTTTACCTGGATCGCGTTTCACAGCTGCGTTGTTTAGCAAATTACCCTGCGAATGCGATTTGAATACGCGCTGTTTAGCACTTGTGATACATTTTTAAAAGCCGGCGAATCGTCACGGGGATCGAGATAACCAATGTTAAGTGCCGAATTTGGCGGTTCCACTTCAAAAACGCCAACTTAATAGGGTTGGCGAGTTAACCGAGGACAAGATAAGTGGGTTCGACTGTGTGTGTGTATATATATATATATATATATACGAATATATATGAATATATATATACACGAATATATATGAATATATATATATTCAAATGTATATCGAAATATAGGAAATGTGTTTAAAAATCGTATCACCGTTATTGAAAAAAATTCTATCGCGATATATATTGATATCGAATTATTGTCCAGCCCTAAACTGACTAATATTTTCCTGCGGGATCTTCTAATTATGTTGAAATAAAAATGTAAGTTACAGCGTAAAAACATGGAATCCAGTCAGAAGCGCATGGCCCTCTTGTGCGGTGGAGGAGAACTTGAGCCGCTGGTGTCGTCGGGCTCGGCCTTGCGCTTCCTCTGACTGGTGCCAGCGGGCCTCTGCGGAGGCCTCTCCTCCTGCCTCACGCCCCATGTTCGCAGAGAACTGCTCACATGCACGGAGACATGCACGGACATGACCACGGTGTGATCATCACCGTAGTCCGTAATGCTCCAGAGTCCCTCGGGGATGCTGAGCTCATCCAGCTTCCGCAGGTAGTTGCGGCCTTCGATCTCAAGCTGCTGCCATGTGCTGTTAGGGCCCACAAGGATCCAGAAGGTGGAGCTGGAGGGCTCAGCATGTTCTGGCTCAATCTGACTTCCAGGTTGAGTGTCAGAAGCCACAGATAATGATGGAGATGAGGGCTCATCTTCACCCCAGGCCAAGGGGAGAGCCTCAGGAAGCCCATTAGCATCCTCAGTCGTGGATGCTGGAGCTGCAGGGGAAGCCTCCCTTCTAGAGCTGGGTGATGGCAGCTCCTGTCCGTAATGGTCATCCTCCTCAGCTGGTGATTCTCCATCCCCATGCTGGACACCAGTCTCTGTACCATGATGTACCACTTGCAGCCATGCAGTTGCTACGTGCAATAGGCTGGGATCCAACTCCTCCCCAGTGAGCCGCCAATAAAATGAAGGGACACTGAGGGCCAGAGACTGCAAGTTCTCCATGGTCAGTGGGCTCCTCTCGAAGTTCACGACCAGAATGGAGATGAACTTGTCCTCCACAAACTCATGAACTGGGACAAAATGGAACACAGAGAGATATATAAGAACATGACAATAACTGGATAAATACTCTACTACAAAATCAGTTTAAAATGAGTCCATGGGCTTCAGATTGTCAGATAAATGAAATAATGTGAATTACCGATAAAGCTAAGAAAGCTAAACCAGAAGACAACATCCATGCATACGCTTACTCTCACACATATCCAAATGAATAAATATTAAATGAAACACATTTAGTCCTGCACTTTTGTCACTAACAGTGATCTTGCTTTTCATTTTCTTATTATTTAAACAAGATGAGCAAGAATGGGAGACAGAAGGGGAGTATAACGAACGGCATTTCCTATCACATCGTTACATTTTCTCATTTTAAAACTCTGCTTCCAATGTATCCGTTTGCAGTTCAAAATACATTTGTTTCTGTAGATAAAAGTTGAATTATTCAACAGGTCGGTTATTTTACCTCGAAAACCAAAGGTGTTACTTATCAGCTTTACCTCAAAACTAACAAGCATTAGGCCAATGCAGACTTGGCCGTTCATTTCGTCTGTCACATACCGGGAGCTACAACTTTATTATCATTTAATCACTATAATCATTAATACCTTCTGGATCCATGTTCTCCACGTTTAAGGAGTGATGGATTCGAAATCTCATCGAGTAACAGTCCTTTATCTCAACTATCTGCACCATTTTGCCAAGAGCGAGAGTTTGCGCATCCAGAAAGTTTAACCGTTTTTGTTTTATTTCAAACTGCCTTCATTGACCGGAAACCGTAAATATTTTAAACTCTGCGCTAAGACACATTCGCATGGCGTTAGTTTTACCGATTCTGACGGGATAAGAAACGTGCGCAATTTCTCAAAATTACCACACAGTGGAGAATTAATGCCGGCAGGATCTTACTGTCTACAAAGCAAGTTCAATGCAAGTATAACCTTCACAAGTAAGACGAAGCATGGCGGCGGAAAAGAACAACATTTTTATTTTACAATTACTTCAAAATTAGGAACAAAAATACGACCAAAAATTCTTTAGTTTGACGTGATCAAAATACAGAGTAAACTAATACATGATAGCATGCATGCAAAAGATCAACGGCAGAACAGGGACTTTTAACGTTGTCTGCATTAAAAAGGAATTAACCATCCCTCTCAATATAAAATTGGGATAATTTTTTTCTCTTCAGAGGCCTCCATAGAATAGTGCATCCATCCCCTCACTCATGTGTATAGAGACGTATCCTAAGGCTCTGTCAGCAACATTCAGATCAACAACAGCATCAACAATTTCACAGCTAGTTTTAAAACTTGCTTAAACGCACAGTGATTGCAGAAAATGATAAACAAATTAGGTACTATTAATTAAATTATTAAATTGTGCAGATTAATAGTCAGAAAAGGTTTTTCAATTTTACATTATGATAAATGAGAACTATAGGTGATTACTAATTATTGTTAACTAATTTACTGTATGAATTTTTCCCCCTCGTTGTTAAAAATCATTATATGTCAGGGTGCCAGTCAGTGGAAGCACACAGACACGTTGGCCAGCTGTCCTATTCAACTACTTTTTGGTCATTTATTAAGTAACTGACTAATATTTTCCTGCGGGATCTTCTAATTATGTTGAAATAAAAATGTAACTTACAGCGTAAAAACATGGAATCAAGTCAGAAGCGCATGGGCCTCTTGTGCGGTGGAGGAGAACTTGAGCCGCTGGTGTCGTCGGGCTCGGCCTTGCGCTTCCTCTGTCTGGTGCCAGCGGGCCTCTGAGGAGGCCTCTCCTCCTGCCTCACGCCCCATGTTCGCAGAGAACTGCTCACATGCACGGAGACATGCACGGACATGACCACGGTGTGATCATCACCGTAGTCCGTAATGCTCCAGAGTCCATCGGAGATGCTGAGCTCATCCAGCTTCCGCAGGTAGTTGCGGCCTTCGATCTCAAGCTGCTGCCACGTGCTGTTAGGGCCCACAGGGATCCAGAAGGTGGAGCTGGAGGGCTCAGCATGTTCTGGCTCAATCTGACTTCCAGGTTGAGTGTCAGAAGGCACAGATAAGGATGGAGATGAGGGCTCATCTTCACCCCAGGCCAAGGGGAGAGCCTCAGGAAGCCCATTAGCATCCTCAGTCGTGGATGCTGGAGCTGCAGGGGAAGCCTCCCTTATAGAGCTGGATGATGGCAGCTCCTGTCCGTAATGGTCATCCTCCTCAGCTGGTGATTCTCCATCCCCATGCTGGACACCAGTCTCTGTACCATGATGTACCACTTGCAGTCGTGCAGGTGCTACGTGCAATAGGCTGGGATCCAGCTCCTCCCCAGTGAGCCGCCAATAAAATGAAGGGACACTGAGGGCCAGAGACTGCAAGTTCTCCATGGTCAGTGGGCTCCTCTCGAAGTTCACGACCAGAATGGAGATGAACTTGTCCTCCAAAAACTCATGAACTGGGACAAAATGGAACACAGAGAGATATATAAGAACATGACAATAACTGGATAAATACTCTACTACAAAATCCGTTTAAAATGAGTCCATGGGCTTCAGATTGTCAGATAAATGAAATAATGTGAATTACTGATAAAGCTAAGAAAGCTAAACCAGAAGACAACATCCATGCATACGCTTACTCTCACACATATCCAAATGAATAAATATTAAATGAAACACATTTAGTCCTGCACTTTTGTCACTAACAGTGATCTTGCTTTTCATTTTCTTATTATTTAAACAAGATGAGCAAGAATGGGAGACAGAAGGGGAGTATAACGAACGGCATTTCCTATCACATCGTTACATTTTCTCATTTTAAAACTCCGCTTCCAATGTATCCGTTTGCAGTTCTAAATACATTCATTTCTGTAGATAAAAGTTGAATTATTCAACCGGTCGGTTATTTTACCTCGAAAACCAAATGTGTTACTTATCAGCTTTACCTCAAAACTAACAAGCATTAGGCCAATGCAGACTTGGCCGTTCATTTCGTTTGTCACATACCAGGAGCTACAACTTTATTATCATTTAATCATTATAATCATTAATACCTTCTGGATCCATGTTCTCCATGTTTAAGGAGTGATGGATTCGAATTCTCATCGAATAACAGTCCTTTATCTCAACTATCTGCACCATCTTGCCAAGAGCGAGAGTTTGCGCATCCAGAAAGTTCAACCGTTTTTGTTTTATTTCAAACTGCCTTCATTGACCGGAAACCGTAAATATTCTAAACTCTGCGCTAAGACACATTCGCATGGCGTTAGTTTTACCGATTCTGACGGGATAAGAAACGTGCGCAATTTCTCAAAATTACCACACAGTGGAGAATTAATGCCGGCAGGATCTTACTGTCTACAAAGCAAGTTCAATGCAAGCATAACCTTCACAAGTAAGACGAAGCATGGCGGCGGAAAAGAACAACATTTTTATTTTACAATTACTTCAAAATTAGGAACAAAAATACGACCAAAAATTCTTTAGTTTGACGTGATCAAAATACAGAGTAAACTAATACATGATAGCATGCATGCAAAAGATCAACGGCAGAACAGGGACTTTTAACGCAGTCTGCATTAAAATGGAATTAACCATCCCTCTCAATATAAAATTGGGATCATTTTTTCTCTTCAGAGGCCTCCATAGAATAGTGCATCCATCCCCTCACTCATCTGTATGAAGACGTATCCTAAGGCTCCGTCAGCAACATTCAGATCAACAACAGCATCAACAATTTCACAGCTAGTTTTAAAACTTGCTTTAACGCACAGTGATTGCAGAAAATGATAAACAAATTAGGTAATATTAATTAAATTATTAAAATGTGCAGATTAATAGTCAGAAATGGTTTTTGAATTTTACATCATGATAAATGAGAACTATACGTGATTACTAATTATTGTTAACTAATTTACTGTATGAATTTTTCCCCCTCGTTGTCACGGTGCCAGTCAGTGGAAGCACACAGACACGTTGGCCAGCTGTCCTATTCATTCAGCACAAGCCCATCTAGTAGAGAATTCAGCACCACGGACAGTGACCTGTGTTACTATGACATCAGGTTCCTTCATTGGCTCTATATGTTTTTCTAGAAATAACTAAATGGCTCTGTTGCAGAAATTTCCAGCCATAGACTTGGTTCCTGTATGAAGAGGATATTTTATTTTTACTCAGACCTACAGAAAACCAGCTCTGCACGCGATCTCCCCTTTACTGCTGGAGCAGGGCACACGCAGATCAACAAGTGACAATGCAGCAAATATAGATGAACAATTTCTCACAGCTTCAGAAGGAGTCAGATTACTTTGTAATTCAGAGTTTGTCTAAGATTTCTGCTAGAACATTTTGTGCACTTGAGCCTACTTTCAAAATGTATGGCACCTGGGTCTACTAAAACAAGGTGATGCTGCCTGAACCACCAACCAAGGCTGGGGAGGAAAGGGAGGAATACTAGCCAAAGCAAGGAAGAAAAGCAGCCCACCCTATCTCATGGTCATGAATACAAGAGTTAGGGAGTGTTATGAAGAAGACACCACACTTAAGACCACACAGTGAATTACACCAGAGAGAGATATTGCATTCTAGCTGTGTTACGTAACATTCCTCAGCCTTCGGTTTTTTCCACACTATGAAGGACATAATTCAGGGTGACAAACAAAACAGCGGAACTGTAGGGCAGCCATTTATTTGTTTCAGTAGTTTTAAGAAAACTTGAACATAAAATGTTTGTTTTGCTTAGATATAAGTCCAGTTGTAGCAGACTTATATTGGCTTTAAGTGATGGATGTTGCTTGTGTTAATACTGCTTTGATTTTGAGGATGAAGTCTGAAGTGTAGGTGACATAGAAGCATGTAGTTTGATGTTTGGAGGTTGTAGTTTTTCATGGGACAATTTGAATATGGAGTACTGGTGTTGTACTTTTTAAGAGGACAGCTCACGAAAACTAATACAGAGTATTATAAGTACCTCTCTTTAAAGGAACTGAGCTCTCTTAGTGTATTTTACATCACATACACTCTTGGTTCGCTGGGCGGTCCATCCCACTGTAGTTGGAGAAAGCTGCCATCAGTCGTTCGGTGTAGCACTCGCAGGATTTACTAGGCTCCTGCTTAAACTGATGCATCATCATCCAGTCCATGCGCGGGGCGACCTGTATCAGAAGGGCTGCCACATAGCGAGGTCTGTTCTGCCTGGGATCCAGCAGGTCACTGACAATGTCCTTCAACTCCTTCATCTACAGTGTCAGATGACCAAAGTTATCTCCCTCTTGAGGATTTGTAAATAACAACATAGGGGCAAGAATTTTTTCTGCCTCGTCCTACTGCCTGAGTTTTTGACCGCGGCACGTCGTCACTGATAAGGAGGTGGAGTCGGGCGCTGAACGGTTATGATCCTCATCTGCAGGGGGGAGAGGGGAAGGGGCAGGGGAACCAGTTGCTACTCCTCCCTCGGCGGCATAAGGAGGAGACTGCTGTTTGGGCAGCAATGCTTGGGCAGGGGCCACACAGTTTATTCCTGGGTATCTAATTAGCAGACACCTTTTGGTTCCTTCAGGGGCTCCACAGACAAACTCATTGACAAAATAGAGTCGTCACAGACAAATGCTTTGTCACATGCTCAGCCGACATGGACTGTGTGCTGTTTACATATTTTTGGCAGAAACGGAAAGCTCATATGCATATCAGCATATTTTTGGCACAAGTGGAACTCCATCATTTTAAAGAGGGTAAACTCTTCAGGAAATTTACAATGTCAGAATAAACGGATTTTTTAACAGGAGTAACTAATGTGCCCTAATAAGGAAATACATACAATCAGAATAAAATACCTGTGGTTTTTAACAGTGGTAACAATCTGATACGGAAAGGTATCAGATCAACATATCTATAGCATGTAACGGAGCTTGCTCCCCTCCAGAACTCATTGTTCCAGTAGTTATCTGAAATTGTCGTTATTTGGAATATTAAAGACTATGAACAAAAATGGACAATGCAAGAAAATAAAACAATGAGTATGACAGAAAACTAGAGTATTGTTGCAACGGTTGGTACTAGCTGGGTTATGTACTAGCTCACATTAGAGAAACATCATAAATGCTACTAATACACAACTGGGGGGGGGGGGTGTGGCTCAGTACATGGGCTAAGTCCTTGTGCCTGTAATCAGAAGGTCACCGGTCCAAACCCAACCTCAGCACGTCCTTTAGCAAGGCCCTTAACACCCAGCTTCCTGGGGGCCCACACAGGTGACTGTCTTTCACATAGAGCTTGATTTATAAAGAGCAAATTGAGGGAGGTGTAAAGAAGACAATTTCCCCACAGGGATCAATAAAAGTATCAATTATTATTATAACTGTAACTACACGTAATAACCGGAAAGCATAATTGCTTACTTTCTGTCGAAAATTCTTGCAGCAATATGCTACATTTATGAGCTAGCGGACATGTAATTCTGTTCTACGCATGCGCTTTAACTGAGAGTGTGCTATTCTGATAGGTATGCTATAATGTCAAAACACCTGTACTAATGAAATGTAATACACAACAGCTTTCAAAAATGCGGTAGCATGGTACCTTTTCAATGGCGGTATAACATGCAGCTAGTCTGCAAAAACTCTTTGGTAAATGTCAATAAATAAAAATCGCTGCATTGCATAGTCAATTAATCTATGTGTGACATCGTGCTCAAAACGACTCCAGATAAGCCGTAAAATAAAGGCATTAATCATGAATTTCAGTCAGTTATGCAGTGGTGTAAAGTACTTGAGTAAATGGACTTCGTTACTGTACTTAAGTATTTTTTTGGCTACTTTGTACTTGTACTGAGTATCAAAAATATAAGCAACTTTAGTATCCCAGTGTAATAACAGTGCTATCTATTATTTATTATTTTGTTTGTTAATGTTTCTGCTAGACACACTATTGACTGTCAATTACTGCACAAAGATTTTACTGTGGGACCCGCATGGTTGTTTGTGGTTGTTTTGCTGCTGGTTAAACGTTTCCATCAGTTAGCTGACTATCTAGCCGACTCACTACCAAAACTATGGTAACTAGGTAAAGACCTTCTTGCTGATAATATAGCTTCCATGTAGTTAACAGGACTTGACACTTAAAGACTTTGTGCGTCATCAGATATTACTGTCTGCTCAAACGACTGTTCAGCTTGCTTCCTATGGGTTACTAGTTATTAGCTAGTTAGCAAAGCCACTGTGGTAGCATCCATTAAGGCTGTGCGATATAGCAAAAATATTTTTATCATGATCATATCAAACGATATTGATAATTATCATGGTGTAATTCAAGTCATTATTTTATTACTAGGAGTGCTCCATTTTTGCTTGAAATACCCTTAAGAATTGCCCTTAAGAATTGCCCTTAAGACACCATTAAAGTCAGCTCTGAATTTGTTTTTTTATTAGTTTTTTTATTGTTTTACCTTTTTTTTGAACATTTGAGTTTGACTGAGACTGACTTTTTGTTCTATTTTCTTCTTCTGCCATTTTGAAACATTGAGGTGTTCAATTTAATGTCTATATTAGGAAATAAAGCCTCATAAATAAATAGTTCCTTGTTTTCCACATTTCTTGGTGTTCTTTGAGCCTACATTCAGTACGAGTAAAATACTTAAGTTCTTTTAAAATTGGATACTTTACGACTTTTACTCAAGTCTTATTGGAATTGGTGACTTGTAACTTGTAATGGAGTAATTTATACAGTAAGGTATCTGTACTCTTACTCAAGTATGGTTTTCAGGTACTCTTTACACCTCTGCTTTGTGTTGAAGAAAAGTGTAGATTTTCATTTTACAAAGTATGCAAATTAATTGTAATAATATTAGATGACATTAATTGCATGACTAATAATACTTTGAGAAGAAATGTTTTGCCATTATTATTTTGCCATTTTCATTGCTTCTTTCAGTAAATTATTCTTGATGGCCCCAGTTGGTAGCCCGTGTATGTAAATATGTGGGCAGGATGACGGTTAAAACCCCCCGATTCATGTGCGGCATTTGATCACAGCTGATCGCATTCATGCTGGGAAGAGTCATCCCATCTTAGCAGAGTCGCTGCTGAAGCTGTGTGAGAGCTTATTCTCCAGGTCTGACTAGTTTTCGTGTGGCACCCCACACTTCTGTCACAGGAGATAGTCCTGCCTGACCTGCAGCTTAGTCACTGAAGCGGCTCTTTCCTTGCATCTAATTAATGTAGCAGCTGTTTACTTGCATCTATCACTGAAGCAGCTGCTTCCTTCCATTTGATCTACTATAGTTTTTTATATATAGTGTTTCCTTTGCTTTTGTCAGTCTCTGCCCTAATTCCCAAGTTTCTTTTGCAGTTTTTCCTGATATCTTCAGCTGCATTTTTTGCAGCCTCTCCTACACTGTCTGCTCTGGCTGCAACTTTGGCTCCTTCAATCCCCCTCCTACAGCTCCTGCTGCAGCCAACCCCCCCGCAGCTACACCCACTATTCCTACTACTGCTCCTACACCTAATGCCCCAACGGCCCCAGCTTCTGCAGCTGCTGCTCACGCTGCCCCTAATGCCCCAGCTCACTCTCTCTCTTGCTCGTCTCCTGATCTCTGACTCCTCTGCTTTCTTTCCTCTCTCCTCCATCTCTTCTTTTTCACCTCCATTTCTATAGCGTCTGCTATTACCTGGAGTGATTTATTTGTGCAATGACAGGGAATCCTTATTCCCTGGCCTGCTATGTAGCTCAGTGGCTTGCATGAGCAGCTTAAAAGTTGACACCCTTCCAGTCATGGAACAAGGCTGGCCTTTGGTCTGTCTCACCTGTTTGTTTTATGGTTTTATTTTATCCTTAGCTTTTGGTCTATCCTGCTTGTGTCTTGTGTTTTCTGTGATAGCATGACGTGGCACAGGCAAGGAAGAGAGTAGTATAAAGTCCATATTCCTAGCATTTCGGTGTTGATTTTTTGTCAGGTGAAAGTCTGTATGACCAGATATGTGTGTGACAAACTTGGTGTGGTTTAATGTACCAAAATAGCGACATTAAGCTTTTTCACATTAAGCGTTTTAGAATGTCCCAAAATAAGATGACGGAACAAAAAGTGGAAACGCTGCTGCTTTGAAAAATGAATAAACTATGGTATGTAAGATGTGCAGACGGCACGTGCATGTGAACAGGAACCTTCATTCCCAGTAACGTGTGAAACGGCACCCCTGAAGTCACGCATTACGACGGTCACAAAATATGGCGCAACACCAGCAAGGAGCTACCCAACTCCGCCTGAACCCTTCGGGAAATGCCAGACGGTGTTTTGGCCAGAGCGCACCGCGTACATTCTTTGTTGCTCTCGCGATTTTCGTTCTGCTTCATATAAGTATCTGCTGCTCAACGGTCGCCCATCTTCTCGGCACGAGTGGGGCGACGCTGCTATGTCCCCTGCTGGCCGAGACAAGCCAAGAAATATGAGCGTAGGACCAGTGTCACCGTCGGAGCGGTATCACCACGATCCCACGTAAAATGTCAGCGCAGATAACGTGAGAATCCTCATCACTACAGCTTAATATACGTAAATATACGTGGGGTCCTTATTCAGACCGTGCATGGGATATACACGTATGCTCTACTTACATACTCGGTTTCCTGGCATATACTTAAATCACGTATTTAAAAATAAGTTGCTCACATTGTAATGGAAACTTTCCCTTTCACAAAACGAATATCAAATTCTCTATTCCAGTTTAAATGGGTGTCAGCTGAGGCCCCGCACTGTTTCAAAGTAAGACATTTTTGTTGATCGTTTAATGATTAACAGTATTATAGTGCTTTTGAATAACAGTGATTGTAATGACATCTGCTGTCAGGAAGGGTCTCAAGGCACTGGGTCCAGTGTATAACCACCCTTTTTATTCCAAGTGTAACCATTTGAGTACAGTGAAATTATTTTCATGTTCAAGAAACCAGTCTGAGATGATATGAGCTCTGTGACATGGCACGTTACCCTGCTGCAGTAGCTATTAGAAGCTGGGTACACTGTGGTCATAAAGGGATGGACATGGTCAGCAACAATACTCAGGTAGGCTGTGGCATTTAAACATTGCTCAGTTGGCACTAAGGGCCCCAAAGTGTGCAAATAAAATTTTGCTTACACCAAATTCTGGCCCTATGATCTGGATGTTGCAGCAGTGAATTGAGACTCATCTGACCAGGCAACCTCTTTCCAGTCTTCCATTGTCTAATTTCGGTGAGCCCGTGCCCGCTGTAGCCTGAGTTTCCTGTTTGTAGCTGACAGGAGTGGCACCTGCTGTGGTCTTCCGCTGCTGTAGCCCATCAGCTTCAGAGTTGGATGTGTTGTGCATTCACAGATGCTCTTCTGCATACCTTGGTGGTAACGAGTTGTTGAGTTACTCTTGCCTTTCTATCACCTAGAGCCAGTCTGTCCCTGACCTCTGCCATCAACAAGGCATTTTTTTCCCAGAGAACCACAGCTCACTGGATGTTTTTTCTTTTTCGGCCCATTCTCTGTAAACCCTAAAGATGGTGAAAATAGCAGTCGATCAGCATTTTCTGAAATACTCATACCAGTCCACCTAACACCAAGAACAATGTCACCTTCGAAGTCACTTAAATCACCTTTCTTCCCCATTCTGGTGTTTGATATGAGCATGACTTTGATCTGCATGATTTTATACATTGTGCTGCTGACATACAGACAGGTGAACAGGTATACCTAATAGAGTGGCCAGTGAGTGTATTTCCAGTCTATCTGTTCATTTACTCTGTAGTTGGTGGTGCAATCTGCCTCACTGCTTAATGATCAGTCCAGTAACAGCACTCAGATCAACAGAGGAAGGTGCAATAGCTAAGAGGGCTGGGCTGGGTTGTAACACATCTTTAAGTGTTACAACCATCCCCTTACATACAAATAAGGACACTTCCTCGATTTTAATAATTTTACAGAATGTCTAGACAATGGAAAAGAAAGACTGAAAGAGGTGTGCCTGCCAGTGTTTTTAAAAAAGCATCTGATGAGGTCACAAGGAAGGGCAAGTCAGTCAGGTCAGTTGCAAAGACACATGAGATCTGCCATGTAACACTGAACAGATACTGCAAATCACTGCAGAAGCTGAGAGACCAGGGGTCCAGTGATCTTCCCAGTGTAGGTTACCACAGCTGCGACAAAGTTTTCTCTGAGGTGCAGGAGAAGGTGCTGGCAGAATATTTGACTCAGGCGGCAGACCTGTATTATAGACTGACAGTATCTGGGCCCACCAAGCCTGTACTGCAGGGTTACCAAGATTCATTTGTCAGCATTGTGACCGATTAAGAACACACACACACACACACACACACACACACACACACACACACACACACACACATTATTTTTATTTGACTTGGATGTTTTTTTTGCTCAGATGCATTGTAGTAGAGTATTGATTAAGCATACATAGCATTAAGAAAGTTTGTTCTAGCACACTAGTGGATATATGAGTTATGGTCAGTCTTCAAAAACTTCTTTTTGAACCATATAGCACAGTGTGGCCAGTGTTTTTGCTTCTTTTGTCTAACTGTTGCAACTTACCGCAACACGTGTTACATCCTACCCCGGTAGTGGGGCAGGTTGTAACAAAGGAGCACCATGTAGGCCTATTTGTCATGAACTCACCAGGTCTGTGATATTCTTGCAGAGGTTTGACTTGGTGCAGTTTGTAGCAAACAAATGTGGGTACTGTAGAAAAGGCTGTTAAATGAGTGGCTTGTTTAATGAGTTACCATGATGGCGTTCAGGATTCACATGGCGAGATGACCGTCGGGACTGGTGTGGTCCATAACCAGATGAATGAAGGTACTGCTTATGTGGCAATGCAATATCCCTGACCCGCTCCACAATCTCATTTACCTCTTCTCCCTCACATACTGACGGCTCTCGATGCTCCCAAGGCACTGGATTTGACTGTTGGCCTGCGTGACATGGATCCCACTGATCGCCTGACATCATGACTCCATATTGGGAGATTGGGGTGCCGATACTGGATGAGGTTGAGGCTCTTTCCTCATCATCTTGGCTCTGCCTAGGAGGAGCTGACTGGATATGAGTTGGAGAAGTCTGCGATGCACGCCACTCAATTAGTTCACGAATATCTCTCCTCAGCTGATCGTTCTCTTCCCTGAGTGTCTTCACCCATTCTGGGACACTACCAGGTGATGAGTGTTCATTTCTCTGCTGGTCATGCGCCGAGAAACTATCCGTCATATATTCTCTTGCATCAGGGTGGTGATATGATGCAGGTAATCCTCTTTGTCTGTAATGATGGCCTGTCTCATATTCGTCTAGGTAGCATGGAGGACGAATTGTTCTACGAGGCCTCCCCTGACTCAGGACAAGATCCTTTTCTCTGTCATCCATCATTACTGCTGTAAAACTTACCCTATCCGGCTCGAAGGACCATGTAGAAGAGTGTCGTTTAAAAAAAAAGGGACGCCGATTCTCTCCCGGTGGTAACCTTTACAGAGTGTCCGATCAGAACACTGGGTTTGTTTGCCTACTTTTGACAGGTTATCCTATAGTTGGATAGTAGCGCATTAACACACCACCAATAAAACAGTCCGGATACTCGTTGGGGAAATATGCAATTGTGGTTTACTGAAACAGAAATAAGAACATAGGAATCAACATATAACTACCGCTCACGGGTAACATAGTTTTACAAACATTAAACAAATATAGATATTAAATTATATTAACCATTTGTATTACAAAACGCAAATAAACATACAATACTCAAAACTGAGCGGCATTAACGCAGCGAACTGCGATCAGCGCGATATGTTTATTTTAAATTACAAACGCATAAAACAATAAACATTTGCTCCGGTTACAAAGCATAGTTGCGGTACGAATGAACTGCATACTTACTCAGCATGCACGCACAACTACACCATAAACCCAACAAAACTTTGTATAACTACGTTGAACTCTGCATCCAGCCTAAAGGAAAGCGAAGAAGAGAAGAAAAAAACCAACCTGGGGTCCTGCGTGACGCCTCCAATGGCCGAAATAATGCCTGCTCAAAACACTGCACAATTAAACAAACCGCTCATTTAACAGCCTTTTCTACAGGTACTTAATAGAAAAAATGTAAATCTCTAGCTCAAAAATTCAGTGATCGAGTTATAGGTGGTAAAGCAAAAAGTGTTACAACCATACCCGGTCTCCCCTACGCATTCCCCGTACACGCGCGGCAATTCCTCGTTATAGCAGCGCAAATGCCTATTTATTTTATGTGCGTCCACGCTGTTATGACGAAAAATTACCCTGCATTTTAACATTTATGTGGCTAATTTGTAGCTAAAATGCACAGTGATTTCTTGTCATAACAGCGCGAATGCACATAAAATAAGTACTACAAGACATTGCAGCGCGTATAGCTTTAGACAGCGAATGATCGAGTTGGCGTTGGCGTGAGATTTTGAATTCGAGACAAGTCTACACACATATATTTACATGTATATAACAGTTTTATTACCTTGCAAACCCTGCAGACTATTTACAAACTGCCCCAACGCTTTTCATGTAGGCAATTTTAGGTTTAAATGGATTAATAGATATTCGCCGTAAGATTTCTTGCTGTGAGCGTTTCAGTTTGAAAGCGTGAGTGTCACGCCAGATGCGTCAGAGTTGGCAACCCTGCTTACGGCCGAATCGGACCTACGACCGGTCAGTAGGAGCCGATCGCGGCCGAAAGTCGCCGACGACCTGCATAGGATCGTATTGTCAGTTATGGTACGAATGGGCATCCGTGACAACAGCTTGATTACTTTTGAATCACATGTGCTTCTTTTCTCAAACTTCTTTCCAGCGCTTTAACGAGTGACTGCGTTTTGAAGTCTTCTGTAAAATGGAGAGAAACGAAATTAAAGTAATCAAGATCAAAATTAAAATTATTATCAAAATTAAAATAACAAGTAAGGAAACGGAAAGGATAGATAAGACGCGGAGGAAGTGTTACATGCCGAAGGTAAAGCCCTAGATTAAGAGACTATTAGAACACTTGAATTAGAGTATAACATGCATTACGCCGAAAAAGGCATCCCTGCCGCAGAATGCATGCCGGTGTTCTGACTAGTTGAGCTTTTAGGGGTTTTTTGGGGGTTAGGGTTGGGGTTTTAGGTTTTTTTTTTGAGGGTTAGGGTTTTAGGGGGGGTGGGTTTGGTGGGTTAGGGTAAGGGTTAGGGCTATCGATTAGCACTACGGTAGCCTAACTCGACAAAGTAGCTCAACTCGTTTCAGATCAGTGACCAATCGGTCATTTAGAGACAGGCATGCATTCTTCGACAGGGATGCCTTTTTTGGCATAACACTCTCTCTGCCAGTTAGCTGACCAGACCCTATGGGTGGCTCTCGTGGAAGATGGGGAAGTGCCCTTTTTAATTTTCTTTGTGTATGTATGTGTGTGTTTGTTTTAGGATGGGTAGTTGGGCTCGTGCAATATGGCGTGCTAAGGGAGGGTGCTGGATGGAATCGTATATGCTGCCGCTTAGGAGGGGGGGTGTTTCGCGTACACCACAGTGTGAATTAGGACTATTGCTGGCTTGCTTGTGGATATACCTTTAATACCCACAGAGGTTCAATACAATATCAATAACCTCTCCTTGTCTTTAAACAGAATACTGCTGGACTAATGGGCTATGGCCGGGGACGGCGAAGCACGGACTTCGATGGCTCCAGTGACCGGCGACCTGAGAGGGGCCAGGGGCAGCCTCAGCAATCCGCCAGGAGTAATGGATTAATAATGGGCTACGGCCGGGGACGGCGTATTAATAGAGATGTCGTTTAAGTGTTGGTACTTCAGTTAGATAAGCTAAGGTAGGTAAGTTAGATAAGCTAAGGTAGGTAAGTTAGATAAGTTGACTCTCCCTGCCAGCCCCTGGAGGATGGGCTCCCCCTTTGAGTCTGGTCCCTCCCAAGGTTTCTTCCTAATAGGGAGTTTTTCCTTGCCACTGTCGCCTATGTATGGCTTACTCACTGGGGGCTTTGGGTGGGGATGCTGTAAAGCTCTTTGAGACGGTGTAATGTGATATCGTGCTATACAAAAGTAAATTTGTTTGTAGATATGCTAGGATAAGATATGCTAGGATATGAGCTTTACAATAAAACATATATACAATATTTGTGTCTTTGTTGTCTCTTTTGTGCTTTGTCTGTCTTGGTTTGAAAATCTTGCATCGTTAATTTATGTTTGGCACTCTCTCCTAAACGTCAATAAGCAGAGACAGAGGAATAGGAGGAAGGAACGGTTAAGAAAAAGAACAAACAAAAAAAGTATCAAAATAAGTGTTGTCTTATTTTAATTTCAGCTTTACTACCACCTATGAGTTAATAGCTGCCAGTGTTTGTGTTAAAAGTGTGTAAATAAGTTTAACTCCGGTATATTACTGAAAAACGCGCCAGTTTCTGCCTGCTGTCATTCGGCTAACGTATAAGCGACTCTTCTGTTGCAAATCCATCCATCCATCCATCCAAATCTCCCATTCCATAGGTGCTCTATTGAAATCTAGTGACTGTGGAGGCCATTTGAGTACAGTGAACTTATTTTCATGTTCAAGAAACCAGTCTGAGATGATATGAGCTCTGTGACATGGCACGTTACCCTGCTGCAGTAGCTATTAGAAGCTGGGTACACTGTGGTCATAAAGGGATGGACATGGTCAGCAACAATACTCAGGTAGGCTGTGGCATTTAAACATTGCTCAGTTGGCACTAAGGGCCCCAAAGTGTGCAAATAAAATTTTGCTTACACTAAATTCTGGCCCTACCATCTGGATGTTGCAGCAGTGAATTGAGACTCATCTGACCAGGCAACCTCTTTCCAGTCTTCCATTGTCTAATTTCGGTGAGCCCGTGCCCGCTGTAGCCTCAGTTTCCTGTTTGTAGCTGACAGGAGTGGCACCTGGTGTGGTCTTCCGCTGCTGTAGCCCATCAGCTTCAGAGTTGGATGTGTTGTGCATTCACAGATGCTCTTCTGCATACCTTGGTGGTAACGAGTTGTTGAGTTACTCTTGCCTTTCTATCACCTAGAGCCAGTCTGTCCCTGACGTCTGCCATCAACAAGGCATTTTTTCCCAGAGAACCACAGCTCACTGGATGTTTTTTCTTTTTCGGCCCATTCTCTGTAAACCCTAAAGATGGTGAAAATACCAGTCGATCAGCATATCCTGAAATACTCATACCAGTCCACCTAACACCAAGAACAATGTGACCTTCAAAGTCACTTAAATCCCCATTCTGGTGTTTGATATGAGCATGACTTTGATCTGCATGATTTTATACATTGTGCTGCTGACATACAGACAGGTGAACAGGTATACCTAATAGAGTGGCCAGTGAGTGTATTTCCAGTCTATCTGTTCATTTACTCTGTAGTTGGTGGTGCAATCTGCCTCACTGCTTAATGATCAGTCCAGTAACAGCACTCAGATCAACAGAGGAAGGTGCAATAGCTAAGAGGGCTGGGCTGGGTTGTAACACATCTTTAAGTGTTACAACCATCCCCTTACATACAAATAAGGACACTTTCTTGATTTTAATAATTTTACAGAATGTCTAGACAGTAGAAAAGAAAGACTGAAAGAGGTGTGCCTGCCAGTGTTTTTAAAAAAGCATCTGATGAGGTCACAAGGAAGGGCAAGTCAGTCAGGTCAGTTGCGAAGGCACACGGGATCTGCCATGTAACACTGAGCAGATACTGCAAATCACTGCAGAAGCTGAGAGACCAGGGGTCCAGTGATCTTCCCAGTGAAGGTTACCACAGCAGCGACAAAGTCTTCTCTGAGGTGCAGGAGAAGGTGCTGGCAGAATATTTGACTCAGGCGGCAGACCTGTATTATAGACTGACAGTATCTGGGCCCACCAAGCCTGTACTGCAGGGTTACCAAGATTCATTTGTCAGCATTGTGACCGATTAAGAACACACACACACACACACACACACACATTATTTTTATTTGACTTGGATGTTTTTTTTGCTCAGATGCATTGTAGTAGAGTATTGATTAAGCATACATAGCATTAAGAAAGTTTGTTCTAGCACACTAGTGGATATATGAGTTATGGTCAGTCTTCAAAAACTTCTTTTTGAACCATATAGCACAGTGTGGCCAGTGTTTTTGCTTCTTTTGTCTAACTGTTGCAACTTACCGCAACACGTGTTACATCCTACCCCGGTAGTGGGGCAGGTTGTAACAAAGGAGCACCATGTAGGCCTATTTGTCATGAACTCACCAGGTCTGTGATATTCTTGCAGAGGTTTGACTTGGTGCAGTTTGTAGCAAACAAATGTGGGTACTGTAGAAAAGGCTGTTAAATGAGCGGCTTGTTTAATGAGTTACCATGATGGCGTTCAGGAGTCACATGGCGAGATGACCGTCGGGACTGGTGTGGTCCATAACCAGATGAATGAAGGTACTGCTTATGTGGCAATGCAATATCCCTGACCCGCTCCACAATCTCATTTACCTCTTCTCCCTCACATACTGACGGCTCTCGATGCTCCCAAGGCACTGGATTTGACTGTTGGCCTGCGTGACATGGATCCCACTGATCGCCTGACATCATGACTCCATATTGGGAGATTGGGGTGCCGATACTGGATGAGGTTGAGGCTCTTTCCTCATCATCTTGGCTCTGCCTAGGAGCAGCTGACTGGATATGAGTTGGAGAAGTCTGCGATGCACGCCACTCAATTAGTTCACGAATATCTCTCCTCAGCTGATCGTTCTCTTCCCTGAGTGTCTTCACCCATTCTGGGACACTACCAGGTGATGAGTGTTCATTTCTCTGCTGGTCATGCGCCGAGAAACTATCCGTCATATATTCTCTTGCATCAGGGTGGTGATATGATGCAGGTAATCCTCTTTGTCTGTAATGATGGCCTGTCTCATATTCGTCTAGGTAGCATGGAGGACGAATTGTTCTACGAGGCCTCCCCTGACTCAGGACAAGATCCTTTTCTCTGTCATCCATCATTACTGCTGTAAAACTTACCCTATCCGGCTCGAAGGACCATGTAGAAGAGTGTCGTTTAAAAAAAAAGGGACGCCGATTCTCTCCCGGTGGTAACCTTTACAGAGTGTCCGATCAGAACACTGGGTTTGTTTGCCTACTTTTGACAGGTTATCCTATAGTTGGATAGTAGCGCATTAACACACCACCAATAAAACAGTCCGGATACTCGTTGGGGAAATATGCAATTGTGGTTTACTGAAACAGAAATAAGAACATAGGAATCAACATATAACTACCGCTCACGGGTAACATAGTTTTACAAACATTAAACAAATATAGATATTAAATTATATTAACCATTTGTATTACAAAACGCAAATAAACATACAATACTCAAAACTGAGCGGCATTAAGATTAACGCAGCGAACTGCGATCAGCGCGATATGTTTATTTTAAATTACAAACGTATAAAACAATAAACATTTGCTCCGGTTACAAAGCATAGTTGCGGTACGAATGAACTGCATACTTACTCAGCATGCACGCACAACTACACCATAAACCCAACAAAACTTTGTATAACTACGTTGAACTCTGCATCCAGCCTAAAGGAAAGCGAAGAAGAGAAGAAAAAAACCAACCTGGGGTCCTGCGTGACGCCTCCAATGGCCGAAATAATGCCTGCTCAAAACACTGCACAATTAAACAAACCGCTCATTTAACAGCCTTTTCTACAGGTACTTAATAGAAAAAATGTAAATCTCTAGCTCAAAAATTCAGTGATCGAGTTATAGGTGGTAAAGCAAAAAGTGTTACAACCATACCCGGTCTCCCCTACGCATTCCCCGTACACGCGCGGCAATTCCTCGTTATAGCAGCGCAAATGCCTATTTATTTTATGTGCGTCCACGCTGTTATGACGAAAAATTACCCTGCATTTTAACATTTATGTGGCTAATTTGTAGCTAAAATGCACAGTGATTTCTTGTCATAACAGCGCGAATGCACATAAAATAAGTACTACAAGACATTGCAGCGCGTATAGCTTTAGACAGCGAATGATCGAGTTGGCGTTGGCGTGAGATTTTGAATTCGAGACAAGTCTACACACATATATTTACATGTATATAACAGTTTTATTACCTTGCAAACCCTGCAGACTATTTACAAACTGCCCCAACGCTTTTCATGTAGGCAATTTTAGGTTTAAATGGATTAATAGATATTCGCCGTAAGATTTCTTGCTGTGAGCGTTTCAGTTTGAAAGCGTGAGTGTCACGCCAGATGCGTCAGAGTTGGCAACCCTGCTTACGGCCGAATCGGACCTACGACCGGTCAGTAGGAGCCGATCGCGGCCGAAAGTCGCCGACGACCTGCATAGGATCGTATTGTCAGTTATGGTACGAATGGGCATCCGTGACAACAGCTTGATTACTTTTGAATCACATGTGCTTCTTTTCTCAAACTTCTTTCCAGCGCTTTAACGAGTGACTGCGTTTTGAAGTCTTCTGTAAAATGGAGAGAAACGAAATTAAAGTAATCAAGATCAAAATTAAAATTATTATCAAAATTAAAATAACAAGTAAGGAAACGGAAAGGATAGATAAGACGCGGAGGAAGTGTTACATGCCGAAGGTAAAGCCCTAGATTAAGAGACTATTAGAACACTTGAATTAGAGTATAACATGCATTATGCCGAAAAAGGCATCCCTGCCGCAGAATGCATGCCGGTGTTCTGACTAGTTGAGCTTTTAGGGGTTTTTTGGGGGTTAGGGTTGGGGTTTTAGGTTTTTTTTTTTGAGGGTTAGGGTTTTAGGGGGGGTGGGTTTGGTGGGTTAGGGTAAGGGTTAGGGCTATCGATTAGCACTACGGTAGCCTAACTCGACAAAGTAGCTCAACTCGTTTCAGATCAGTGACCAATCGGTCATTTAGAGACAGGCATGCATTCTTCGACAGGGATGCCTTTTTTGGCATAACACTCTCTCTGCCAGTTAGCTGACCAGACCCTATGGGTGGCTCTCGTGGAAGATGGGGAAGTGCCCTTTTTAATTTTCTTTGTGTATGTATGTGTGTGTTTGTTTTAGGATGGGTAGTTGGGCTCGTGCAATATGGCGTGCTAAGGGAGGGTGCTGGATGGAATCGTATATGCTGCCGCTTAGGAGGGGGGGTGTTTCGTGTACACCACAGTGTGAATTAGGACTATTGCTGGCTTGCTTGTGGATATACCTTTAATACCCACAGAGGTTCAATACAATATCAATAACCTCTCCTTGTCTTTAAACAGAATACTGCTGGACTAATGGGCTATGGCCGGGGACGGCGAAGCACGGACTTCGATGGCTCCAGTGACCGGCGACCTGAGAGGGGCCAGGGGCAGCCTCAGCAATCCGCCAGGAGTAATGGATTAATAATGGGCTACGGCCGGGGACGGCGTATTAATAGAGATGTCGTTTAAGTGTTGGTACTTCAGTTAGATAAGCTAAGGTAGGTAAGTTAGATAAGCTAAGGTAGGTAAGTTAGATAAGTTGACTCTCCCTGCCAGCCCCTGGAGGATGGGCTCCCCCTTTGAGTCTGGTCCCTCCCAAGGTTTCTTCCTAATAGGGAGTTTTTCCTTGCCACTGTCGCCTATGTATGGCTTACTCACTGGGGGCTTTGGGTGGGGATGCTGTAAAGCTCTTTGAGACGGTGTAATGTGATATTGTGCTATACAAAAGTAAATTTGTTTGTAGATATGCTAGGATAAGATATGCTAGGATATGAGCTTTACAATAAAACATATATACAATATTTGTGTCTTTGTTGTCTCTTTTGTGCTTTGTCTGTCTTGGTTTGAAAATCTTGCATCGTTAATTTATGTTTGGCACTCTCTCCTAAACGTCAATAAGCAGAGACAGAGGAATAGGAGGAAGGAACGGTTAAGAAAAAGAACAAACAAAAAAAGTATCAAAATAAGTGTTGTCTTATTTTAATTTCAGCTTTACTACCACCTATGAGTTAATAGCTGCCAGTGTTTGTGTTAAAAGTGTGTAAATAAGTTTAACTCCAGTATATTACTGAAAAACGCGCCAGTTTCTGCCTGCTGTCATTCGGCTAACGTATAAGCGACTCTTCTGTTGCAAATCCATCCATCCATCCATCCAAATCTCCCATTCCATAGGTGCTCTATTGAAATCTAGTGACTGTGGAGGCCATTTGAGTACAGTGAACTTATTTTCATGTTCAAGAAACCAGTCTGAGATGATATGAGCTCTGTGACATGGCACGTTACCCTGCTGCAGTAGCTATTAGAAGCTGGGTACACTGTGGTCATAAAGGGATGGACATGGTCAGCAACAATACTCAGGTAGGCTGTGGCATTTAAACATTGCTCAGTTGGCACTAAGGGCCCCAAAGTGTGCAAATAAAATTTTGCTTACACTAAATTCTGGCCCTACCATCTGGATGTTGCAGCAGTGAATTGAGACTCATCTGACCAGGCAACCTCTTTCCAGTCTTCCATTGTCTAATTTCGGTGAGCCCGTGCCCGCTGTAGCCTCAGTTTCCTGTTTGTAGCTGACAGGAGTGGCACCTGGTGTGGTCTTCCGCTGCTGTAGCCCATCAGCTTCAGAGTTGGATGTGTTGTGCATTCACAGATGCTCTTCTGCATACCTTGGTGGTAACGAGTTGTTGAGTTACTCTTGCCTTTCTATCACCTAGAGCCAGTCTGTCCCTGACGTCTGCCATCAACAAGGCATTTTTTCCCAGAGAACCACAGCTCACTGGATGTTTTTTCTTTTTCGGCCCATTCTCTGTAAACCCTAAAGATGGTGAAAATACCAGTCGATCAGCATATCCTGAAATACTCATACCAGTCCACCTAACACCAAGAACAATGTGACCTTCAAAGTCACTTAAATCCCCATTCTGGTGTTTGATATGAGCATGACTTTAATCTGCATGATTTTATACATTGTGCTGCTGACATACAGACAGGTGAACTGGTATACCTAATAGAGTGGCCAGTGAGTGTATTTCCAGTCTATCTGTTCATTTACTCTGTAGTTGGTGGTGCAATCTGCCTCACTGCTTAATGATCAGTCCAGTAACAGCACTCAGATCAACAGAGGAAGGTGCAATAGCTAAGAGGGCTGGGCTGGGTTGTAACACATCTTTAAGTGTTACAACCATCCCCTTACATACAAATAAGGACACTTTCTTGATTTTAATAATTTTACAGAATGTCTAGACAGTAGAAAAGAAAGACTGAAAGAGGTGTGCCTGCCAGTGTTTTTAAAAAAGCATCTGATGAGGTCACAAGGAAGGGCAAGTCAGTCAGGTCAGTTGCGAAGGCACACGGGATCTGCCATGTAACACTGAGCAGATACTGCAAATCACTGCAGAAGCTGAGAGACCAGGGGTCCAGTGATCTTCCCAGTGAAGGTTACCACAGCAGCGACAAAGTCTTCTCTGAGGTGCAGGAGAAGGTGCTGGCAGAATATTTGACTCAGGCGGCAGACCTGTATTATAGACTGACAGTATCTGGGCCCACCAAGCCTGTACTGCAGGGTTACCAAGATTCATTTGTCAGCATTGTGACCGATTAAGAACACACACACACACACACACACACACATTATTTTTATTTGACTTGGATGTTTTTTTTGCTCAGATGCATTGTAGTAGAGTATTGATTAAGCATACATAGCATTAAGAAAGTTTGTTCTAGCACACTAGTGGATATATGAGTTATGGTCAGTCTTCAAAAACTTCTTTTTGAACCATATAGCACAGTGTGGCCAGTGTTTTTGCTTCTTTTGTCTAACTGTTGCAACTTACCGCAACACGTGTTACATCCTACCCCGGTAGTGGGGCAGGTTGTAACAAAGGAGCACCATGTAGGCCTATTTGTCATGAACTCACCAGGTCTGTGATATTCTTGCAGAGGTTTGACTTGGTGCAGTTTGTAGCAAACAAATGTGGGTACTGTAGAAAAGGCTGTTAAATGAGCGGCTTGTTTAATGAGTTACCATGATGGCGTTCAGGAGTCACATGGCGAGATGACCGTCGGGACTGGTGTGGTCCATAACCAGATGAATGAAGGTACTGCTTATGTGGCAATGCAATATCCCTGACCCGCTCCACAATCTCATTTACCTCTTCTCCCTCACATACTGACGGCTCTCGATGCTCCCAAGGCACTGGATTTGACTGTTGGCCTGCGTGACATGGATCCCACTGATCGCCTGACATCATGACTCCATATTGGGAGATTGGGGTGCCGATACTGGATGAGGTTGAGGCTCTTTCCTCATCATCTTGGCTCTGCCTAGGAGGAGCTGACTGGATATGAGTTGGAGAAGTCTGCGATGCACGCCACTCAATTAGTTCACGAATATCTCTCCTCAGCTGATCGTTCTCTTCCCTGAGTGTCTTCACCCATTCTGGGACACTACCAGGTGATGAGTGTTCATTTCTCTGCTGGTCATGCGCCGAGAAACTATCCGTCATATATTCTCTTGCATCAGGGTGGTGATATGATGCAGGTAATCCTCTTTGTCTGTAATGATGGCCTGTCTCATATTCGTCTAGGTAGCATGGAGGACGAATTGTTCTACGAGGCCTCCCCTGACTCAGGACAAGATCCTTTTCTCTGTCATCCATCATTACTGCTGTAAAACTTACCCTATCCGGCTCGAAGGACCATGTAGAAGAGTGTCGTTTAAAAAAAAAGGGACGCCGATTCTCTCCCGGTGGTAACCTTTACAGAGTGTCCGATCAGAACACTGGGTTTGTTTGCCTACTTTTGACAGGTTATCCTATAGTTGGATAGTAGCGCATTAACACACCACCAATAAAACAGTCCGGATACTCGTTGGGGAAATATGCAATTGTGGTTTACTGAAACAGAAATAAGAACATAGGAATCAACATATAACTACCGCTCACGGGTAACATAGTTTTACAAACATTAAACAAATATAGATATTAAATTATATTAACCATTTGTATTACAAAACGCAAATAAACATACAATACTCAAAACTGAGCGGCATTAACGCAGCGAACTGCGATCAGCGCGATATGTTTATTTTAAATTACAAACGTATAAAACAATAAACATTTGCTCCGGTTACAAAGCATAGTTGCGGTACGAATGAACTGCATACTTACTCAGCATGCACGCACAACTACACCATAAACCCAACAAAACTTTGTATAACTACGTTGAACTCTGCATCCAGCCTAAAGGAAAGCGAAGAAGAGAAGAAAAAAACCAACCTGGGGTCCTGCGTGACGCCTCCAATGGCCGAAATAATGCCTGCTCAAAACACTGCACAATTAAACAAACCGCTCATTTAACAGCCTTTTCTACAGGTACTTAATAGAAAAAATGTAAATCTCTAGCTCAAAAATTCAGTGATCGAGTTATAGGTGGTAAAGCAAAAAGTGTTACAACCATACCCGGTCTCCCCTACGCATTCCCCGTACACGCGCGGCAATTCCTCGTTATAGCAGCGCAAATGCCTATTTATTTTATGTGCGTCCACGCTGTTATGACGAAAAATTACCCTGCATTTTAACATTTATGTGGCTAATTTGTAGCTAAAATGCACAGTGATTTCTTGTCATAACAGCGCGAATGCACATAAAATAAGTACTACAAGACATTGCAGCGCGTATAGCTTTAGACAGCGAATGATCGAGTTGGCGTTGGCGTGAGATTTTGAATTCGAGACAAGTCTACACACATATATTTACATGTATATAACAGTTTTATTACCTTGCAAACCCTGCAGACTATTTACAAACTGCCCCAACGCTTTTCATGTAGGCAATTTTTGGTTTAAATGGATTAATAGATATTCGCCGTAAGATTTCTTGCTGTGAGCGTTTCAGTTTGAAAGCGTGAGTGTCACGCCAGATGCGTCAGAGTTGGCAACCCTGCTTACGGCCGAATCGGACCTACGACCGGTCAGTAGGAGCCGATCGCGGCCGAAAGTCGCCGACGACCTGCATAGGATCGTATTGTCAGTTATGGTACGAATGGGCATCCGTGACAACAGCTTGATTACTTTTGAATCACATGTGCTTCTTTTCTCAAACTTCTTTCCAGCGCTTTAACGAGTGACTGCGTTTTGAAGTCTTCTGTAAAATGGAGAGAAACGAAATTAAAGTAATCAAGATCAAAATTAAAATTATTATCAAAATTAAAATAACAAGTAAGGAAACGGAAAGGATAGATAAGACGCGGAGGAAGTGTTACATGCCGAAGGTAAAGCCCTAGATTAAGAGACTATTAGAACACTTGAATTAGAGTATAACATGCATTATGCCGAAAAAGGCATCCCTGCCGCAGAATGCATGCCGGTGTTCTGACTAGTTGAGCTTTTAGGGGTTTTTTGGGGGTTAGGGTTGGGGTTTTAGGTTTTTTTTTTGAGGGTTAGGGTTTTAGGGGGGGTGGGTTTGGTGGGTTAGGGTAAGGGTTAGGGCTATCGATTAGCACTACGGTAGCCTAACTCGACAAAGTAGCTCAACTCGTTTCAGATCAGTGACCAATCGGTCATTTAGAGACAGGCATGCATTCTTCGACAGGGATGCCTTTTTTGGCATAACACTCTCTCTGCCAGTTAGCTGACCAGACCCTATGGGTGGCTCTCGTGGAAGATGGGGAAGTGCCCTTTTTAATTTTCTTTGTGTATGTATGTGTGTGTTTGTTTTAGGATGGGTAGTTGGGCTCGTGCAATATGGCGTGCTAAGGGAGGGTGCTGGATGGAATCGTATATGCTGCCGCTTAGGAGGGGGGGTGTTTCGCGTACACCACAGTGTGAATTAGGACTATTGCTGGCTTGCTTGTGGATATACCTTTAATACCCACAGAGGTTCAATACAATATCAATAACCTCTCCTTGTCTTTAAACAGAATACTGCTGGACTAATGGGCTATGGCCGGGGACGGCGAAGCACGGACTTCGATGGCTCCAGTGACCGGCGACCTGAGAGGGGCCAGGGGCAGCCTCAGCAATCCGCCAGGAGTAATGGATTAATAATGGGCTACGGCCGGGGACGGCGTATTAATAGAGATGTCGTTTAAGTGTTGGTACTTCAGTTAGATAAGCTAAGGTAGGTAAGTTAGATAAGCTAAGGTAGGTAAGTTAGATAAGTTGACTCTCCCTGCCAGCCCCTGGAGGATGGGCTCCCCCTTTGAGTCTGGTCCCTCCCAAGGTTTCTTCCTAATAGGGAGTTTTTCCTTGCCACTGTCGCCTATGTATGGCTTACTCACTGGGGGCTTTGGGTGGGGATGCTGTAAAGCTCTTTGAGACGGTGTAATGTGATATCGTGCTATACAAAAGTAAATTTGTTTGTAGATATGCTAGGATAAGATATGCTAGGATATGAGCTTTACAATAAAACATATATACAATATTTGTGTCTTTGTTGTCTCTTTTGTGCTTTGTCTGTCTTGGTTTGAAAATCTTGCATCGTTAATTTATGTTTGGCACTCTCTCCTAAACGTCAATAAGCAGAGACAGAGGAATAGGAGGAAGGAACGGTTAAGAAAAAGAACAAACAAAAAAAGTATCAAAATAAGTGTTGTCTTATTTTAATTTCAGCTTTACTACCACCTATGAGTTAATAGCTGCCAGTGTTTGTGTTAAAAGTGTGTAAATAAGTTTAACTCCGGTATATTACTGAAAAACGCGCCAGTTTCTGCCTGCTGTCATTCGGCTAACGTATAAGCGACTCTTCTGTTGCAAATCCATCCATCCATCCATCCAAATCTCCCATTCCATAGGTGCTCTATTGAAATCTAGTGACTGTGGAGGCCATTTGAGTACAGTGAACTTATTTTCATGTTCAAGAAACCAGTCTGAGATGATATGAGCTCTGTGACATGGCACGTTACCCTGCTGCAGTAGCTATTAGAAGCTGGGTACACTGTGGTCATAAAGGGATGGACATGGTCAGCAACAATACTCAGGTAGGCTGTGGCATTTAAACATTGCTCAGTTGGCACTAAGGGCCCCAAAGTGTGCAAATAAAATTTTGCTTACACTAAATTCTGGCCCTACCATCTGGATGTTGCAGCAGTGAATTGAGACTCATCTGACCAGGCAACCTCTTTCCAGTCTTCCATTGTCTAATTTCGGTGAGCCCGTGCCCGCTGTAGCCTCAGTTTCCTGTTTGTAGCTGACAGGAGTGGCACCTGGTGTGGTCTTCCGCTGCTGTAGCCCATCAGCTTCAGAGTTGGATGTGTTGTGCATTCACAGATGCTCTTCTGCATACCTTGGTGGTAACGAGTTGTTGAGTTACTCTTGCCTTTCTATCACCTAGAGCCAGTCTGTCCCTGACGTCTGCCATCAACAAGGCATTTTTTCCCAGAGAACCACAGCTCACTGGATGTTTTTTCTTTTTCGGCCCATTCTCTGTAAACCCTAAAGATGGTGAAAATACCAGTCGATCAGCATATCCTGAAATACTCATACCAGTCCACCTAACACCAAGAACAATGTGACCTTCAAAGTCACTTAAATCCCCATTCTGGTGTTTGATATGAGCATGACTTTGATCTGCATGATTTTATACATTGTGCTGCTGACATACAGACAGGTGAACAGGTATACCTAATAGAGTGGCCAGTGAGTGTATTTCCAGTCTATCTGTTCATTTACTCTGTAGTTGGTGGTGCAATCTGCCTCACTGCTTAATGATCAGTCCAGTAACAGCACTCAGATCAACAGAGGAAGGTGCAATAGCTAAGAGGGCTGGGCTGGGTTGTAACACATCTTTAAGTGTTACAACCATCCCCTTACATACAAATAAGGACACTTTCTTGATTTTAATAATTTTACAGAATGTCTAGACAGTAGAAAAGAAAGACTGAAAGAGGTGTGCCTGCCAGTGTTTTTAAAAAAGCATCTGATGAGGTCACAAGGAAGGGCAAGTCAGTCAGGTCAGTTGCGAAGGCACACGGGATCTGCCATGTAACACTGAGCAGATACTGCAAATCACTGCAGAAGCTGAGAGACCAGGGGTCCAGTGATCTTCCCAGTGAAGGTTACCACAGCAGCGACAAAGTCTTCTCTGAGGTGCAGGAGAAGGTGCTGGCAGAATATTTGACTCAGGCGGCAGACCTGTATTATAGACTGACAGTATCTGGGCCCACCAAGCCTGTACTGCAGGGTTACCAAGATTCATTTGTCAGCATTGTGACCGATTAAGAACACACACACACACACACACACACACACACATTATTTTTATTTGACTTGGATGTTTTTTTTGCTCAGATGCATTGTAGTAGAGTATTGATTAAGCATACATAGCATTAAGAAAGTTTGTTCTAGCACACTAGTGGATATATGAGTTATGGTCAGTCTTCAAAAACTTCTTTTTGAACCATATAGCACAGTGTGGCCAGTGTTTTTGCTTCTTTTGTCTAACTGTTGCAACTTACCGCAACACGTGTTACATCCTACCCCGGTAGTGGGGCAGGTTGTAACAAAGGAGCACCATGTAGGCCTATTTGTCATGAACTCACCAGGTCTGTGATATTCTTGCAGAGGTTTGACTTGGTGCAGTTTGTAGCAAACAAATGTGGGTACTGTAGAAAAGGCTGTTAAATGAGCGGCTTGTTTAATGAGTTACCATGATGGCGTTCAGGAGTCACATGGCGAGATGACCGTCGGGACTGGTGTGGTCCATAACCAGATGAATGAAGGTACTGCTTATGTGGCAATGCAATATCCCTGACCCGCTCCACAATCTCATTTACCTCTTCTCCCTCACATACTGACGGCTCTCGATGCTCCCAAGGCACTGGATTTGACTGTTGGCCTGCGTGACATGGATCCCACTGATCGCCTGACATCATGACTCCATATTGGGAGATTGGGGTGCCGATACTGGATGAGGTTGAGGCTCTTTCCTCATCATCTTGGCTCTGCCTAGGAGCAGCTGACTGGATATGAGTTGGAGAAGTCTGCGATGCACGCCACTCAATTAGTTCACGAATATCTCTCCTCAGCTGATCGTTCTCTTCCCTGAGTGTCTTCACCCATTCTGGGACACTACCAGGTGATGAGTGTTCATTTCTCTGCTGGTCATGCGCCGAGAAACTATCCGTCATATATTCTCTTGCATCAGGGTGGTGATATGATGCAGGTAATCCTCTTTGTCTGTAATGATGGCCTGTCTCATATTCGTCTAGGTAGCATGGAGGACGAATTGTTCTACGAGGCCTCCCCTGACTCAGGACAAGATCCTTTTCTCTGTCATCCATCATTACTGCTGTAAAACTTACCCTATCCGGCTCGAAGGACCATGTAGAAGAGTGTCGTTTAAAAAAAAAGGGACGCCGATTCTCTCCCGGTGGTAACCTTTACAGAGTGTCCGATCAGAACACTGGGTTTGTTTGCCTACTTTTGACAGGTTATCCTATAGTTGGATAGTAGCGCATTAACACACCACCAATAAAACAGTCCGGATACTCGTTGGGGAAATATGCAATTGTGGTTTACTGAAACAGAAATAAGAACATAGGAATCAACATATAACTACCGCTCACGGGTAACATAGTTTTACAAACATTAAACAAATATAGATATTAAATTATATTAACCATTTGTATTACAAAACGCAAATAAACATACAATACTCAAAACTGAGCGGCATTAACGCAGCGAACTGCGATCAGCGCGATATGTTTATTTTAAATTACAAACGTATAAAACAATAAACATTTGCTCCGGTTACAAAGCATAGTTGCGGTACGAATGAACTGCATACTTACTCAGCATGCACGCACAACTACACCATAAACCCAACAAAACTTTGTATAACTACGTTGAACTCTGCATCCAGCCTAAAGGAAAGCGAAGAAGAGAAGAAAAAAACCAACCTGGGGTCCTGCGTGACGCCTCCAATGGCCGAAATAATGCCTGCTCAAAACACTGCACAATTAAACAAACCGCTCATTTAACAGCCTTTTCTACAGGTACTTAATAGAAAAAATGTAAATCTCTAGCTCAAAAATTCAGTGATCGAGTTATAGGTGGTAAAGCAAAAAGTGTTACAACCATACCCGGTCTCCCCTACGCATTCCCCGTACACGCGCGGCAATTCCTCGTTATAGCAGCGCAAATGCCTATTTATTTTATGTGCGTCCACGCTGTTATGACGAAAAATTACCCTGCATTTTAACATTTATGTGGCTAATTTGTAGCTAAAATGCACAGTGATTTCTTGTCATAACAGCGCGAATGCACATAAAATAAGTACTACAAGACATTGCAGCGCGTATAGCTTTAGACAGCGAATGATCGAGTTGGCGTTGGCGTGAGATTTTGAATTCGAGACAAGTCTACACACATATATTTACATGTATATAACAGTTTTATTACCTTGCAAACCCTGCAGACTATTTACAAACTGCCCCAACGCTTTTCATGTAGGCAATTTTTGGTTTAAATGGATTAATAGATATTCGCCGTAAGATTTCTTGCTGTGAGCGTTTCAGTTTGAAAGCGTGAGTGTCACGCCAGATGCGTCAGAGTTGGCAACCCTGCTTACGGCCGAATCGGACCTACGACCGGTCAGTAGGAGCCGATCGCGGCCGAAAGTCGCCGACGACCTGCATAGGATCGTATTGTCAGTTATGGTACGAATGGGCATCCGTGACAACAGCTTGATTACTTTTGAATCACATGTGCTTCTTTTCTCAAACTTCTTTCCAGCGCTTTAACGAGTGACTGCGTTTTGAAGTCTTCTGTAAAATGGAGAGAAACGAAATTAAAGTAATCAAGATCAAAATTAAAATTATTATCAAAATTAAAATAACAAGTAAGGAAACGGAAAGGATAGATAAGACGCGGAGGAAGTGTTACATGCCGAAGGTAAAGCCCTAGATTAAGAGACTATTAGAACACTTGAATTAGAGTATAACATGCATTATGCCGAAAAAGGCATCCCTGCCGCAGAATGCATGCCGGTGTTCTGACTAGTTGAGCTTTTAGGGGTTTTTTGGGGGTTAGGGTTGGGGTTTTAGGTTTTTTTTTTGAGGGTTAGGGTTTTAGGGGGGGTGGGTTTGGTGGGTTAGGGTAAGGGTTAGGGCTATCGATTAGCACTACGGTAGCCTAACTCGACAAAGTAGCTCAACTCGTTTCAGATCAGTGACCAATCGGTCATTTAGAGACAGGCATGCATTCTTCGACAGGGATGCCTTTTTTGGCATAACACTCTCTCTGCCAGTTAGCTGACCAGACCCTATGGGTGGCTCTCGTGGAAGATGGGGAAGTGCCCTTTTTAATTTTCTTTGTGTATGTATGTGTGTGTTTGTTTTAGGATGGGTAGTTGGGCTCGTGCAATATGGCGTGCTAAGGGAGGGTGCTGGATGGAATCGTATATGCTGCCGCTTAGGAGGGGGGGTGTTTCGCGTACACCACAGTGTGAATTAGGACTATTGCTGGCTTGCTTGTGGATATACCTTTAATACCCACAGAGGTTCAATACAATATCAATAACCTCTCCTTGTCTTTAAACAGAATACTGCTGGACTAATGGGCTATGGCCGGGGACGGCGAAGCACGGACTTCGATGGCTCCAGTGACCGGCGACCTGAGAGGGGCCAGGGGCAGCCTCAGCAATCCGCCAGGAGTAATGGATTAATAATGGGCTACGGCCGGGGACGGCGTATTAATAGAGATGTCGTTTAAGTGTTGGTACTTCAGTTAGATAAGCTAAGGTAGGTAAGTTAGATAAGCTAAGGTAGGTAAGTTAGATAAGTTGACTCTCCCTGCCAGCCCCTGGAGGATGGGCTCCCCCTTTGAGTCTGGTCCCTCCCAAGGTTTCTTCCTAATAGGGAGTTTTTCCTTGCCACTGTCGCCTATGTATGGCTTACTCACTGGGGGCTTTGGGTGGGGATGCTGTAAAGCTCTTTGAGACGGTGTAATGTGATATCGTGCTATACAAAAGTAAATTTGTTTGTAGATATGCTAGGATAAGATATGCTAGGATATGAGCTTTACAATAAAACATATATACAATATTTGTGTCTTTGTTGTCTCTTTTGTGCTTTGTCTGTCTTGGTTTGAAAATCTTGCATCGTTAATTTATGTTTGGCACTCTCTCCTAAACGTCAATAAGCAGAGACAGAGGAATAGGAGGAAGGAACGGTTAAGAAAAAGAACAAACAAAAAAAGTATCAAAATAAGTGTTGCCTTATTTTAATTTCAGCTTTACTACCACCTATGAGTTAATAGCTGCCAGTGTTTGTGTTAAAAGTGTGTAAATAAGTTTAACTCCGGTATATTACTGAAAAACGCGCCAGTTTCTGCCTGCTGTCATTCGGCTAACGTATAAGCGACTCTTCTGTTGCAAATCCATCCATCCATCCAAATCTCCCATTCCATAGGTGCTTTATTGAAATCTAGTGACTGTGGAGGCCATTTGAGTACAGTGAACTTATTTTCATGTTCAAGAAACCAGTCTGAGATGATATGAGCTCTGTGACATGGCACGTTACCCTGCTGCAGTAGCTATTAGAAGCTGGGTACACTGTGGTCATAAAGGGATGGACATGGTCAGCAACAATACTCAGGTAGGCTGTGGCATTTAAACATTGCTCAGTTGGCACTAAGGGCCCCAAAGTGTGCAAATAAAATTTTGCTTACACTAAATTCTGGCCCTACCATCTGGATGTTGCAGCAGTGAATTGAGACTCATCTGACCAGGCAACCTCTTTCCAGTCTTCCATTGTCTAATGTCCTTTCCATTGTCCTATGAGTTTATAGCTGCCAGTGTTTGTGTTAAAAGTGTGTAATTAAGTTTAACTCCGGTATATTACTGAAAAATGCGCCGGCTTCTGCCTGCTGTCATTCGGCTAACGTATAGGCAACTCTTCTGGTAAGTAACAGGTAAAGTTGTCATTTAAAGTAATGCTAACCTGCATTGCCAGTTAGTAATTGTTTTTCTGTGTCACGTTACGTCCTTTATAGTTGTAGTACAGTGCATTCTGAATCCATGCTAACTAGCTAGCTAGCTAATGTGAACATGAAGCAGTACTGCCTTCCAGCTTGGGGATTCCCACCCCGGTCCGCGGCCAGTTTTCCGCTGGGGCTTTTGCGGAGGGGTTGGTTGCAAATGCAAACGATTCCTTCCTGTTCGTGCGTTGTGTTCAGAAGTGAAAATAAAAGATAACTATCAAATTCAATGTTCATGTCCTACTATATAAGATAAGACTGTAAAATAATTTGCCATGCATATGGATGCCATGCAGTCAGAGCATGATCAAGACAGGGTGTGAGTGGAAAAAACACAAATGTAACAGTATTTGAGGGAATAGTGGGAAAGAGGGATATGTATGGGGAAGGAGGTTCCTCGGAGCTCCGAGATGTGATAAATCTGGAATATAGCTATATAACATAGTTTTTGATAACCCCAGCATTTGTTTTTAGGCAAGAATGGCAAGCAGATCAGATTTGATGCTGCAGTTTTTATTGAAAGACAAAACAAAATTAAAAAGTGCCCAAGTTTGAATGACTGTGTGTTTATTTCAGTTATTTCATACTGAGCTCAAAGATTGGTTTCATCATACAAATACAACACACATAATGTTTACTTGAAATTACTGATAAGTGATAGCAGAATCAGAGGGTCAATAAGCTTTTAAGTAATAATGTGGATTGTGCTCGGGATAGAAGCTACACTTTGTGTCAGTGGTGTAAAGTACTTGAGTAAATGGACTTCGTTACTGTACTTAAGTATTTTTTTGGCTACTTTGTACTTGTACTGAGTATCAAAAATATAAGCAACTTTTACTCTCTACTCCACTACATTTGTGACTGAATATATGTACTCTTTACTCCACTACATTTGAACGGACGCTTACCGTTACTCGCTACATTGTGATTGCGTGCGACAAGTCAGGATCTTTATCTACCACGGCTAATTTCTTCAAGTATGTCTGGCTGCATCCTGCAGGAGGGCGGGGTTGGACATCCAACCCCGCCCACATCCAACCCGGCCCATTCGTACCGCGAAAGCCACGCCCTTGTCCAACACGTCTTAAAGCGGAAGCCAAAGCGAACTCGCAGAACGGAATCGTTGTAGTACCTGTTATGTCATTAAGTTAAAAATCTTTAGTATCCCAGTGTAATAACAGTGCTATCTATTATTTATTATTTTGTTTGTTAATGTTTCTGCTAGACACACTATTGACTGTCAATTACTGCACAAAGATTTTACTGTGGGACCCGCATGGTTGTTTGTGGTTGTTTTGCTGCTGGTTAAACGTTTCCATCAGTTAGCTGACTATCTAGCCGACTCACTACCAAAACTATGGTAACTAGGCAAAGACCTTCTTGCTGATAATATAGCTTCCATGTAGTTAACAAGACTTGACACTTAAAGACTTTGTGCGTCATCAGATATTACTGTCTGCTCAAACGACTGTTCAGCTTGCTTCCTATGGGTTACTAGTTATTAGCTAGTTAGCAAAGCCACTGTGGTAGCATCCATTAAGGCTGTGCGATATAGCAAAAATATTTTTATCATGATCATATCAAACGATATTGATAATTATCATGGTGTAATTCAAGTCATTATTTTATTACTAGGAGTGCTCCATTTTTGCTTGAAATACCCTTAAGAATTGCCCTTAAGAATTGCCCTTAAGACACCATTAAAGTCAGCTCTGAATTTGTTTTTTATTAGTTTTTTTATTGTTTTACCTTTTTTTTGAACATTTGAGTTTGACTGAGACTGACTTTTTGTTCTATTTTCTTCTTCTGCCATTTTGAAACATAAGAACATAAGAACATAAGAACATAAGTGATTAGTGAAACATTGACGTGTTCAATTTAATGTCTATATTAGGAAATAAAGCCTCATAAATAAATAGTTCCTTGTTTTCCACATTTCTTGGTGTTCTTTGAGCCTACATTCAGTACGAGTAAAATACTTAAGTTCTTTTAAAATTGGATACTTTACGACTTTTACTCAAGTCTTATTGGAATTGGTGACTTGTAACTTGTAATGGAGTAATTTATACAGTAAGGTATCTGTACTCTTACTCAAGTATGGTTTTCAGGTACTCTTTACACCTCTGCAGTTATGCCACAGCACTTCCCTTCGCTCGTTTTCTTCAACACAAAAAATCGCTCAGGCCAGGATCATTAAACTGATTGGCCTATAGTTTGCCAGATTACTTCTATCCCCTTTTTTGAATATGGGTGTTATATTAGCATGCTTCCAATCTGATGGTACCACACCCGCAGATAACGATTTCTGGAATATTAAAGTCAAAGGTTGGCTAATAATATCCCTCATCTCTTTCAAGACTAAAGGTAAGATGCCATCAGGCCCCTGTGATTTATTTATTTTGAGTTTAGCTAGGCTTAGTATCACATCAACCTCAGTTATACATATATTGGTCATAGACGATGCTGTATTCGTATTAATTGGTGGTAAGTTACTTGTGTTCTCTATTGTGAACACCCTTGAAAAATAATCATTAAACTCATTTACCATATCAATTTCGTTATCAATTATAAGGCCCTTACTATCCTGTAAATTAGTGATTTCAGCTTTTAGTGCTCTCTTGGAGTTAAAATATTGGAAGAAACCTTTACTGTCATGCTTAGCCTCCAATGCAATTTTTCTTTCTACATCCCTCTTTGATAGCCTAATGTCATTTTTTAACTCTGCCTGTAGACTTAGATACTCCTGCTTGATTTTGAAATCATTAGTTATTTTCCAGTTGTGGAACAGAGCCCTTTTCCTCCTGACTTTATTCTTAATTTCCTTAGTAAACCACCTTGGTTGTCGTTTCCTAGATTTAGTTTTGCTGGAAACAGGTATGAAGTCCTCTTGCACTTGCAACAATGTGCTTTTGAAAAATTCCCATGCCTCTTCTACTGTTTTGCTATTTAACTCTGTCCAGTTTACAGTTTCTAATTTCCGTCTAATACCATTAAAGTTAGCCTTCCTAACATTGTATACTTTTAATTTAGACTTTGCTCTTTGGACACTAAAATTAACCTCGAATTTAACCATGTTATGATCACTACCGTACAATGGGTCTAAAACCTCTAATTTTCCAATCCTATCCTGGTTATTACAAAAAACGAGATCAAGAAGGGCTTCTCCCCTGGTAGGAGTATTAACAAACTGAGTAAAAAAACAATCCTGTACTAATTCCACCATCTCAAGTTCATTTACAGAAGAGCCAGAGACTGTGTCCCACTGTATCCCAGGTAAATTAAAATCACCCATAACCACCACATCATTTTTATTACTCATAATCCTGATATCATCATATAATATTCTGCTTTCCTCTACAGCTACATTAGGTGCCCTATAACAAACCCCGACAATTAGGCCATTTGAATCTATAACCCAACATTCTATTGGCCTTTTTTATTGCTTCCCCACACTGGCGAGAGTGGGACATGGAAGCATCAACATACATACCTAGATCTTTCTCGTAATCAGCTACCTTTATTTCAGTGGAACCCATAAAATATCTGTACTTTATATTTCTGCTCCCCGCATGGATTACCTTACATTTATCTGTGTTAAATTTCATCTGCCAAGTATCAGCCCATTCGCTAATTAAATCCAGATCCCTTTGAAGCCTCTCTGCTGCTAGATCAGTATCTGCTACACCGCCCACCTTGGTGTCGTCTGCAAATTTAACCAATTTACTGTATGTATTTGTGTCAATATCATTAATGTAAATTAGGAACAATAGTGGTCCTAAAATTGAACCCTGCGGTACCCCACTATGAACGGAGGCCCACTGTGACATTGTGCCTCTAATAACTACTCGCTGCTTCCTGTCAGTTAGCCAGTTTTTGATCCAAACTGCCACAGTTCCTAAAATCCCTGCAGCTTTAAGCTTTAACAAGAGCCGTTTGTGGGGGACAACATCAAAGGCCTTCTGGAAATCTAAGTAAATCACATCATAGGCCTTTTTGTGATCAATTTCACTTGTAGCTTCCTCAAAGAACTCAAGTAGATTCGTTAAGCAGGATCTACCTCTCCTAAATCCATGTTGGCTATCCTTTATAATGTTATTTGCATCTAGGTAATCTACCATTTTCACTTGAATTATAGCTTCCATTATTTTTCCAGTAATGCTAGTTAAACTGATTGGCCTATAGTTTGCTGGATTACTTCTATCCCCTTTTTTGAATATGGGCGTTATGTTGGCATGCTTCCAATCAGAAGGTACCACACCCGCAGATAACGATTTCTGGAATATTAAAGTTAAAGGTCGGCAAATAATATCCCTCATCTCTTTTAAAACTATAGGTAAGATGCCATCAGGGCCCTGTGATTTATTTATTTTGAGCTTAGCTAGGCTTTGCAAAGCACTGACGTGGAGAATTCCTCCCGCTGTGCAGTGTCCTTTGCAAGTGGAGGAAGTTCATGCCGAACTTTATTCACCGTGCCCAGTAGCGTTGTTTTGCGCTGAAGCAGTCTGTGTGACAGTGCCAGTGAGGTGAAGAAATTGTCCGTTGTGACATTTCTCTCATCATCCAAAAATGGCTCCATCAGATTCATGACCACGTTCTCTGCCAGCCTCTCCCACTTCTGACGACTGGGGTCCTTTCCGAAGTAAGGGGATGCATTGCAGACATATTCGGTCTCCAAATCTGCGGCCATCCAGAACTTGATCCCAAATTTGTCCGGCTTGGATACGATATACTGCTTGAATGGACAAGGAACCTTGGTAGGGAACAGCCGTTCATCTATGGTCATGTGTTCTCCTGGAGTGAAACTCTCAGCACAGTTCTTAGTGAAGCATGTCCAAATGTCAGAGATCGCAGCAAATTTGTCTTTATTAGTCCCACAAGTGGAAAATTGCATCGTCACGGCAGAAAAGTGGACAGTGCAAGACAAGAGTAGCAAAATTAAAAATAATAGAATAAAAACTGTACCAACAGTACAGTATAAAAAGTGCACTATACAAACAATCTGGAAACATAAATTTGGATGAGTATATTGAAAAATATTTATATATATATGTGTGTATATGTAAACAGATAAATATATGTATGTATAAATAGAGTGTATGTATATTATGTACAGAGTGGATATATAAATATATGTACAGAGTGGATATATAAATATATGTACAACACTGGATATATCTATATGGACAGGCACGCAATGGAGTGACAGGGATTGACAAGAACTAATATTGCACATAGAAACTACCATGGTGTATTGGATGTGTGTGTTTGTTAGTCTATGTGTGTGGGGTCAGCTGCAAGGACTTTGTTGCAGAGTCTGACAGCGAACAGCATTTGAGCATAAGTATCTGAGTGAAGGTATTTGTTAACCTGGAGAGGCGCTTCTATGGGGTCACCTGTCTGTGTGGGACCATGTTGTTCATACTGCAGACAGTGAGTACATTACGCCTGCCTGTCCATGTTACATCATTGTAGCAGGATTGACCTGATCAAACTTAGGCATCTTGAGTGTGAACTGGATCATTAGCACCTAATAGCTGTGCTTTTATTATAGGTGCTCCACATTTTATTTACATTTTAAAAATATTTCTCCTCTTTCCATATTTAGCTGTGAGGTCTTCGGCAATGCCACCCGTTTTGTGTCACACTGTTGGGTGTCAGCAGGAGCCAGCTGACTTTCTATTTACTTGTCTCACCTCGTCTCAGTGACCTCCCATCATCAGCAAGGAACGGGAGAGATATACTGTATGTTGTCAGCTGAGCTCTAGTCTCCTTCTTATGTTCCCCTTCTGTTCAGGTAATGACCAGCTCCTTTTTTGAAGCTTACTCCAGCCTGAGATTTGGTTAGTCTGTTGTTTGACTAAAGTGTTTTTAACTTCCACAGAACTCTGGGGGCTGGCCGGGGATGGTCAACTTCCTGTGCAGGGTCACAGGGGGTCTGGAGACTATTCTGAAAGCTATGGGCACAAAGCAGGGAATAACCCAGGACGTGGTGCCAACTAGGGCTGCACGATTTGGGGAAAATATCGAATCGCCATTTTTCTGACAGAAATTGCGATTACGATTTGATTTGCGATTTAATTTTTTAATGTCAAGCTTCAGTTCAATATTCAGTGTGTAGTCATTTTAAAACATATGACACAGGATGAGATACCATCAGTATTAACTGGTCTATATTCTAATGCAAGGATGAGAATTTAAAGATGTGATGTGTCAAGTTAAACAAAGTAATAATGAAAACAATTGCAGCATAAAGAAAAATAGCGATCTTGCAGGTAACGCCTCAGTGGATCTGTTTGGGCGGTAGGCGAACTGTAATGGGTCTATGGAATTTGGGATGGATGAACAGATTAAGTTCTTTACCAGCCTTTCAAACACCTTCATGGCCAGAGATGTTAGGGCTACCGGGCGGTAGTCATTCAGGCTGGAGGGCTTGTTGTGCTTCGGAACGGGAACTGTGGTGGACCGTTTAAAACATGTTGGCACAATAGACAGAGCTAGGGACTCATTGAAGATCTTAGTGAAAACACCAGTCAGCTGATCAGCGCAGCATCGCAGGACTCGTCCTGAAATCCCGTCTGGTCCCGCTGCTTTTCTGATGCTCACCTGCTTCAGAGCCCGGCGCACATCGCGCTCTGCCAGGCTAACCAGAGCCGCGCTGCTGTCCTCGCTCACCGAGATCAGACTGTTGTTGTCTCCGCGGTGAGAGCTGTTTATCTCAAACCGTGCGAAGAACGCGTTCAGCTCGTCGGCGAACACAGCGTCAGTGCTCAACGCAACGGCGTGTTTATTCTTATAGTCCGTGATTGTATATATTCCTTGCCACAGTCGGCGGGAGTCATGAAGGTGAAAATATGACTCCACCCGTTTCCGGTTTTAACAGCAGGCGCTGTTAGAACTACTTAAGACTTCCGAGTTGGCGTGTAATCAGCGTGGACGCTGGTAGCTATGACCATGCTGGGACTGATGTATCTCCAAGCTTAACTTCTGGCGTATCCTGCTAATACTGGGACAGGTATGTGTTGTTAATCCTGTACATGTCTTTGTCATGTCAGGATATTATGATTGGCCTGTTTGCATTTTTACCGTGTCCATGTTGTATTGTTTGTTTCAGAACATTACACTGCAGTCTGGGGTAACCTGTTGCATGTATTGTTTGCCCCGGCTGTTTTAAACTGTTTTGTATACTACCCAATTGGGAGTTAAGTGTTGCTTTATTCAGTGTGTGTCAGGGTCAGCCCCTGCTGTGGTCCTACCGAGTCCTGAACTGCAAGACTTTCAATGGTCACTTAAGGTACCTGAGTACTGTGAGGGTTGCAGGGTATTGGATTGAAGTGTATATTAGGATAAGTGGGTTTGCACAGTCATGTGTGGTATAGAAACCCTAGCTTCCCACCAGTGTGTCTACCCGCCCTTGGTTCAATAGGCCTCTGTCCCAATGTCTTGGTGATTTGTTTTCTTTTTTCATCTTCCCCTTTTTGTCTGTTTACTGTCCCTTCCCCAACATCAAGGTAGTGACCTATTTAATTGGTGACCAATCAAGAATATTTGTTGTTAAAGGTTGTACTTTTATATTTCTGTAAAACCTGCATCTGTACTTCTTATTAGAGCATTGTTCCCTTGCTCTGGCACACTCAGTAGGTAGTGAATCGCAAGGGGTGGCGTAGTCAGTGTACAGTAAGGGGCGCCACAACTAATAACACTCAAAATACCGTAATGTTCATCATAACAGAGTGGCTGTTCTGTCCTGAAACCATAAAGCTGGAATTTTTTTAAACATAATATGCATTTTATAAAAAGAAGTTCTCAGATGACACCGCCATTAAGACTAAAAAAATTGGCCAAAAATGATGTAGAGAAGTGCAAACGTGATGAAAGTCGTACCCCTCTTTGCACAACCTCATAAAGGTTTTGTTTTTTTTAAATGATCATTCTGGTTTTTTTTTTTGCAACCAATTTTTTATTGGGTTTTACTACAATGCACAAAAAAGTGACACATCAAAAACTGTTCAACATACAAAACAAAAAAAACACCAGAACCAAACCCCCCCCACCGGAGCAAGACATTAAAGGAAACAAAAGAATATACATCTATATACATACACAGTAATATACATACAGCAATAATAAATAAAACACATACACCTATAAATGCAAATGCATGCACACCCCCAGACATCCACATAGATAAACAACACACACACCAAATATATTGCCATATAGCATATCTACATAACCGTACCAGAACATAAGAACATAAGAAATTAACCAGACACAATAGGTGATGTGCTCTCCTCAATGTACTGTAGTACAAGTGAAGCATTACGCTCCCAATTTTTGATAGTAACGTCTGAGGCACCATTTATTCAAGCAGCAGACAGCTCCAACATGATCAGATTGTAAAGGGAAGCCCTCCAGACTATGAAAGTGCAACGACTCGGGTCTTTCCACCTTGAGACCAACAGAAGCTTTGCAGCGACAGAGGATAAAGAAATCGTCTGTTGCTGAGAAGGGGAAAAAGAAAGGAGAGAGAACTCTAAGAGTAACAGAGATTGAGGAGAACAAGGGACAGTCACATCCAGCAGATCAGAAAGAAAGGAGGAGACCGCATACCAAAGAGCGGCCACAGGTGGACATTCCCAGAACATACCAAGGGCTCTAAGTGGGCACAATTTACAAAGGGTATCAGGATCGAGAGCCATAGCGAAGCGCAATCGTGGAGTACAGTACATCCTGTGCACAAAACTAAACTGAACGTGCTGGTGATTGGGATTTCTAGAAGCCCGCTTAATATTTTTAAAAATGGTGCGCCAGCACAATGGAGAAGGAGAAGAGATATCACCCCATTTACGGGCAACAGGTGGAATAACCTGACCAGCATTACGCAAAAACATGTCCAGCGTGGAGACTGGTCTATTAGATTTGGACAGGGAAGCCACAAATTTGCAAAAGGGGTGAATAGGCAAAGGAGCAGAGAAGGAAATCCCACATGTTCTGAAGACAGATCGCAGTTGTAGAAAGAAAAAGAAGGAAGAAGGAGGGATAGGAAATTTAGAGCTGAGAGCCTGGAACGTGAGGAGGCCAGAGTCATCAAATAGATCACCCAAAACACGGATTCCGGACGAGATCCACCGGGAGTTTGTGATGGGCTGACCACCAATGTTAAGCGCTCTATTAAGAAATACTGGTGTATTTGAGTGCCAGACAGGGACAGAGCCAGTGCGCTTCTCGACCCGATGGAAAATCTGCACAGCATAAGACACAATTGAGCCTAGCACAGGTTTAGCTGCCTTAGCTTTCAGGGAGAGAAAAGGGAGATGTTGCAGCTGATGCGGACGCGCCAGATTCTCCTCTATTGGAAACCAGGAAGGCGGTGATGGGGGAGGCTGAAGCCAGTGCCAGACCGAACGGAGAACAAAGGACCAGTGGTACCATTCATATTCCGGTAGAGCGAGACCCCCATCATCTCTAGAAAGAGTAAGAAAGGAGTACCTTATGCGAGGCTTGCGGGCATTCCAGAGAAAGGACGTTACTGTCGACCGGGCATCTTTCAAAAAGTGGGAAGGGGGCGGCAAAGGAAGCATAGCACTTAAGAAATTTAAGCGGGGCAAAAAAAAAATTTCCCAGAGGAAACTCCAATTAAGCCTGTCAAAGGCCTTCTCGGCATCCAATGAGAAAAGAGCAGTGGGAGGAGAGGAAGAATAATCATTTTTAACAATATGCAGAAGACGACGCATATTGTCGGCTGCGTAGCGAGCTGAAATAAAACCAGTCTGATCGGGATGTACAATCTTAGCTATCATTAACTGAAGGCGGCGAGCCAACACCTTAGCCAATAGCTTAACATCAGAGTTCATTAAAGATAGGGGACGGTAGCTGGAACAATCAGCAGAGTCTTTGCCCTGTTTTAAAAGCAAAGAGATTATCACAGAATTTAAAGCGGGGTGGAGCTGAGAGGAGCGTATGGCGGAGGACAGCATACGAAACGGAGGGGAGGCTAACTGTGCCCAGAAGGTGAGCAGCACCTCAGCTTGAATACCATCCATCCCAGGAGCTTTATTCTTAGAAAATGACTTAAGGGCCTCAGTGAGCTCACAAAATGTAATGGGGGCTTCCAGTAGTAAGGCATCCTGCTGAGCAAGTATAGAGAGAGAAGCCAGGGAAAAAGGCGAGTCCAGGGCTGTCTGAGATGGAGGGCTGTCGGATAAGTAGAGATCCTTATAGAAATCAAGAAAACGGTCATTAATTTCAGAAGGGTTGGTGGTTACAGCTCCATCCTTGAATTTTACACTTGAAAAGTGTCACACTGGCGGAGCCTAAGCGCCAACAACTTACCAGGCTTAGCTCCACTAGCGTAATACCGTGTCCTAGTGCGATGTACAAGAAATTCAGCCTTACGCAAAAGTAAACCATTGCGTTCGGCCCGCACCCTGGCGATACGAGCCTCATGCGCTTGGTCCAAATGCACCAATGCACTCCAAATGTGTCTCCTGCAAAAAATGTCCACCCTATTTCTAAACAAAATGTCTGTGACACTAGAGCGCTTCTGAGGGGTCGAAAGCGTCCTCACGTTCCAGGTAGCCATAACTAAGTTAGCCATCAGCAGCTATAAAAGACATAGATCCACAGCACAATACTGGAGAGAGAGAGACAAAGAGGGAGACGTCAATAGAGTAGCACATCGTTAGAGAAGGAATTAGTGAAAACAGACAACCCATAAACAAATAAGCTCCAGTAATACAAACCCCTAACACCCCATAAGACAGAACACCATCATCCAATGAGCCGAAGGGCGCGAACCCCAAGGCAAAATAACCACAAAACACCCCCCTCCCCCCCATCCCCCCAGAACAGCGCGGGGCCAAAAGCCAGCGCGTGACACGCAGGGGATAAGGCATGCGTGAATACTCAAGCCCGCCGGCTACCCCCGGCGTAAACTACAAAGCAAAATCAACTATAGAACAGACACAAAATCGTTAACAGAAAAGCACCCGATTTATATACTCCACACGCACAGTGTGACCGCAATATTATAACAGGCAAACAACAAAGCAGACCGAATAGGCATATTAAATTGGCCAGGAACCGGTGGAGGTGAAAGCGCCGATTGCCTGAAGAGCTTCTTCTGGGTCGGTAAAAAACCACTGGTTACCCGCAAAAGAAAGGCGAACTTTAGTCGGGTACAACAGAAAAGCAGGAACACCAGCTTCCCGAGCCTTCTTCAAAACGGGGGACATAGCCTTGCGAGCTCGGGCCGTCTGGGCGCTGTAATCGGCGAAAAAAAGGATTTTTCGTCCCTCGAAACGAACCGGCGATCTCCGAGCCTCCTGCAGTATAATCTGCCGTTCGGTGTAGCGTAGGAGATTCAGAACAATGGGGTGCGGGCGCAAACCATCGCCACTGCCGGCAGACACCCGATGAGCCCTCATCACTTCGGGACTGAAGTTGGCAAGACCCGGAAACCACTTCGTCCACTGAAGATCCAAAAACCGCAGTAAGTTGCCCTTCTCCACGTCTTCCGGAACCCCGACGATCCTGATATTATTTCTCCGCTCCCTATCCTCTTGCTCGGCAAGCTTATTACGAAGGAGACCAACTTCGAAATTGAACCCCAGTTCAATTTCGTGTTTCTGGACTTGGCCTTGAAACAACTCAAAAGATTTACTCAAAAGATTTACCGAGCTTTTGCTGCTCCACCTTCAGATCGCCGACATCAGCCCTCAGATCTGTAAAATTCCTCTGGAAGGAGGACGGCAGGTTTGTATGGAGAGACTCGATCTGCTCCTTAACAAACTCTTTTAACCTGCAAACATCCGAACTCAGCGCGTCAGCGCTGCCCGCCATGTTGCCAGCGCTGACGCAACATGCCCGCACATGGTTTTGTGCTTTCTTCGCCGGACTTGCGGTCGAAGATTGAGGAGGTGTTCTGCGCCCAGAGTGATCCATAATAGCAGTAAAGTTATGCGGATGAGTTCAGCAAAGTAAACCAAAATAAAAGTGCCTGATAGACATTCAAAAAAACGGGAAACCGGCGGTAGGACTTGGGGAGCGAGACTAAAACGCCGCCATGCACCACTGAGCGTCACGTGGTCCCTCACCCCATGAAGGTTTTAAAAAAATGAGAGAAAAACAAAAAAATAAACATTAAAACACACCAAACAAAACAATAAACAGGACAGAGCTGCTGTAACTCGCTGCTGATGAGAGAAAAAAAACAAAAAACAAAAAAAAACAATAGTCGGTAGTGGCAGCCCTAACGTCAACAGTATAAACAGAGAGCACCAGTGATAAAACAATATAAATAAAATTAAAGTAATGGAAACAACATAGACAGACACAGCAACGGTACAGCATGAGGTAATAGTGGCAGTGTGAGGAAATGTTAGTGTCATGTCAGACAGTGTGTGAAGACGATGTCTTGGAAGCTGTGTGCCCGAGGAACTTGACCCTGTTGATCTGCTCCACACCATCCTCTGCGATGTAGCTAGGACTTTGGAGAGTCACCTGCTTGTCAAAGTCCAGGATCAGCTACTTGGTTTTGCTAACGTTGACGGTGAGGTTGTTATCTCGACAGCATCCTTCAGGATCTCTGACCTCCTCATCATCGTTGCAGATCAGACCAATGACGGTGGTGTCGTCAGCAGCTTCAAGATGGAGTTGGAGCGAAACTTGGTTACGCAGTCGTGGGTGAAGATGGAGTAGAGCAGGGGGCTCAGCACACTGCCCTGCGGGGTTGCCCGTGTTGGTGATGATGGAGGAAGAGTTCTTCCCACCAATGCACACTTGTTGGGAGTCTGCCGGTGAGAAAGTCCAGAATCCAGTTACAGTACATGGTGAAGAGCTGACCCCAAGTTCAGGAGCTTAGCCGTGAGCCAGCATGGAATGATTCTGTTGAAGGCTCAGCTGTAGTCCACAAGCAGCAGCCTGATATAACAGATTTTATTGTCCAGGTGAGCCAGGTTGGTGCAGAGTGCCTGGAAATATTCCTGCAAAACACACAGAATACATTAAGAGTACCCATTTTTCCACAGGCCAACAGAGCAACTAACCCCAGAGGTTGACCAGGATTACACTACAGCTTTGGAGGACTATGTTCAGCCAGATCTGATATGCATACAAGACACATACTGAGGGGGTGTACCTGCGTTAATGTGGCTCTGACTGCTGGACTGCAGCAACACCCTGGCTTCCTCCATCTCTGAACCCTCTCACCCTCGCTGGCAGCACCTCGGGGCCTACAAATCCCAGCATTCAAGAGGTGAAAACACAGACCCAGAGGGAAATTGGGAATAGCCTGTTAAATGAGGCAGAAGCAAAAACATCCTTTGACTGTGCTCTTTATTCGTGTCTGTATAAATCTCACCGAGTGGAACTTTACAGATTAAATACTGGCTGAGAATGTAAATGTAAACGCTGATAAGGAGTCAGGAACATAAAGTGCTCATGTAGTGCACACCTGGGTCCAGAGGGCACTTGTTCAGGTGGAAAACTGAACAGGCATCCTTCATGCTAAATCACAGCCGGTGCTGCTCAAGATGATGGACACTGTGGGGAAAGAGATTTGAATGAAAAGACACACAAGAGTAACAGTGCAGACTGTGAATGAGTCTTTGGTCACGTCTCCCCAGCTCATGCCTGTGCCAGGCTCCATACTGACCCTAAAACTGTCTTTACACACAGGAAACTCACAAACTCAACACAATATGATCCTTACCTTGCCTGGGGAGTTTCACCTGGTTACTGAGATGCCAGGCAGCACAGACAGTCTTACCAGCAACAGATCCGCTATTAAGGGGTGCGAAGCATCTGCTGCCAGCACATGGCTTTACGTCTGTCAGCTGCATTTGTGCTGCTCCTCCCTCCTATAAAGCAAACGGTATAGAGATTGTGCAGAGTGAGGGACTTAGGGAGTAATACAGAAGAATAAAAGCTGAATCCCGTATCCAGGCGAGATGCGTGGCTGAGAGGCTGATGAACGTTTCAAACTCTTACCTCCACCGTACTGACATCTGTTGTGCTGCTGTGGCGTCATGGCATCAAAAGTCTGTTTCTCCAGGCAAGAAAACAACCAAGACCAACCTTAATTATCTAAAGACTTTGAAGACTGATATAAATGGTAAATACGAGACGTGAGTACCACCCAACACTACCTGGTACTTACTGAATACTAAGTCATGCAGAAATGTAACCTAAAGTTATAATTATGGGGACACGTGCCCGTCCGCTGCAGGGGTACTAAACTCTTTCATACTTAAAGAACGCTTACAGTTATTACTTTATAAGGACTCATAAAACTGCAGTAAATTTATGGAATATATACTGCAGCAACGACTTTTTGGTCATTTATTAAGTAACTGACTAATATTATCCTGCGGGATCTTCTAATTATGTTGAAATAAAAATGTAACTTACAGCGTAAAAACATGGAATCCAGTCAGAAGCGCATGGGCCTCTTGTGCGGTGGAGGAGAACTTGAGCCGCTGGTGTCGTCGGGCTCGGCCTTGCGCTTCCTCTGACTGGTGCCAGCGGGCCTCTGAGGAGGCCTCTCCTCCTGCCTCACGCCCCATGTTCGCAGAGAACTGCTCACATGCACGGAGACATGCACGGACATGAGCACGGTGTGGTCATCACCGTAGTCCGTAATGCCCCAGAGTCCCTCGGGGATGCTGAGCTCATCCAGCTTCCATAGGTAGTTGCGGCCTTCGATCTCAAGCTGCTGCCACGTGCTGTTAGGGCCCACAGGGATCCAGAAGGTGGAGCTGGAGGGCTCAGCATGTTCTGGCTCAATCTGACTTCCAGGTTGAGTGTCAGAAGCCACAGATAAGGATGGAGATGAGGGCTCATCTTCACCCCAGGCCAAGGGGAGAGCCTCAGGAAGCCCATTAGCATCCTCAGTCGTGGATGCTGGAGCTGCAGGGGAAGCCTCCCTTCTAGAGCTGGGTGATGGCAGCTCCCGTCCGTAATGGTCATCCTCCTCAGTTGGTGATTCTCCATCCCCATGCTGGACACCAGTCTCTGTACCATGATGTACCACTTGCAGCCGTGCAGTTGCTACGTGCAATAGGCTGGGATCCAACTCCTCCCCAGTGAGCCGCCAATAAAATGAAGGGACACTGAGGGCCAGAGACTGCAAGTTCTCCATGGTCAGTGGGCTCCTCTCGAAGTTCACGACCAGAATGGAGATGAACTTGTCCTCCACAAACTCATGAACTGGGACAAAATGGAACACAGAGAGATATATAAGAACATGACAATAACTGGATAAATACTCTACTACAAAATCAGTTTAAAATGAGTCCATGGGCTTCAGATTGTCAGATAAATGAAATAATGTGAATTACCGATAAAGCTAAGAAAGCTAAACCAGAAGACAACATCCATGCATACGCTTACTCTCACACATATCCAAATGAATAAATATTAAATGAAACACATTTAGTCCTGCACTTTTGTCACTAACAGTGATCTTGCTTTTCATTTTCTTATTATTTAAACAAGATGAGCAAGAATGGGAGACAGAAGGGGAGTATAACGAACGGCATTTCCTATCACATCGTTACATTTTCTCATTTTAAAACTCTGCTTCCAATGTATCCGTTTGCAGTTCAAAATACATTTGTTTCTGTAGATTAAAGTTGAATTATTCAACAGGTCGGTTATTTTACCTCGAAAACCAAAGGTGTTACTTATCAGCTTTACCTCAAAACTAACAAGCATTAGGCCAATGCAGACTTGGCCGTTCATTTCGTCTGTCACATACCGGGAGCTACAACTTTATTATCATTTAATCACTATAATCATTAATACCTTCTGGATCCATGTTCTCCACGTTTAAGGAGTGATGGATTCGAAATCTCATCGAGTAACAGTCCTTTATCTCAACTATCTGCACCGTTTTGCCAAGAGCGAGAGTTTGCGCATCCAGAAAGTTTAACCGTTTTTGTTTTATTTCAAACTGCCTTCATTGACCGGAAACCGTAAATATTTTAAACTCTGCGCTAAGACACATTCGCATGGCGTTAGTTTTACCGATTCTGACGGGATAAGAAACGTGCGCAATTTCTCAAAATTACCACACAGTGGAGAATTAATGCCGGCAGGATCTTACTGTCTACAAAGCAAGTTCAATGCAAGTATAACCTTCACAAGTAAGACGAAGCATGGCGGCGGAAAAGAACAACATTTTTATTTTACAATTACTTCAAAATTAGGAACAAAAATATGACCAAAAATTCTTTAGTTTGACATGTGATCAAAATACAGAGTAAACTAATACATGATAGCATGCATGCAAAAGATCAACGGCAGAACAGGGACTTTTAACGTTGTCTGCATTAAAAAGGAATTAACCATCCCTCTCAATATAAAATTGGGATAATTTTTTTCTCTTCAGAGGCCTCCATAGAATAGTGCATCCATCCCCTCACTCATGTGTATAGAGACGTATCCTAAGGCTCTGTCAGCAACATTCAGATCAACAACAGCATCAACAATTTCACAGCTAGTTTTAAAACTTGCTTAAACGCACAGTGATTGCAGAAAATGATAAACAAATTAGGTAATATTAATTAAATTATTAAATTGTGCAGATTAATAGTCAGAAAAGGTTATTGAATTTTACATTATGATAAATGAGAACTATACTTGATTACTAATTATTGTTAACTAATTTACTGTATGAATTTTTCCCCCTCGTTGTTAAAAATCATTATATGTCAGGGTGCCAGTCAGTGAAAGCACACAGACACGTTGGCCAGCTGTCCTATTCAACTACTTTTTGGTCATTTATTAAGTAACTGACTAATATTATCCTGCGGGATCTTCTAATTATGTTGAAATAAAAATGTAACTTACAGCGTAAAAACATGGAATCCAGTCAGAAGCGCATGGGCCTCTTGTGCGGTGGAGGAGAACTTGAGCCGCTGGTGTCGTCGGGCTCGGCCTTGCGCTTCCTCTGACTGGTGCCAGCGGGCCTCTGAGGAGGCCTCTCCTCCTGCCTCACGCCCCATGTTCGCAGAGAACTGCTCACATGCACGGAGACATGCACGGACATGAGCACGGTGTGGTCATCACCGTAGTCCGTAATGCCCCAGAGTCCCTCGGGGATGCTGAGCTCATCCAGCTTCCATAGGTAGTTGCGGCCTTCGATCTCAAGCTGCTGCCACGTGCTGTTAGGGCCCACAGGGATCCAGAAGGTGGAGCTGGAGGGCTCAGCATGTTCTGGCTCAATCTGACTTCCAGGTTGAGTGTCAGAAGCCACAGATAAGGATGGAGATGAGGGCTCATCTTCACCCCAGGCCAAGGGGAGAGCCTCAGGAAGCCCATTAGCATCCTCAGTCGTGGATGCTGGAGCTGCAGGGGAAGCCTCCCTTCTAGAGCTGGGTGATGGCAGCTCCCGTCCGTAATGGTCATCCTCCTCAGTTGGTGATTCTCCATCCCCATGCTGGACACCAGTCTCTGTACCATGATGTACCACTTGCAGCCGTGCAGTTGCTACGTGCAATAGGCTGGGATCCAACTCCTCCCCAGTGAGCCGCCAATAAAATGAAGGGACACTGAGGGCCAGAGACTGCAAGTTCTCCATGGTCAGTGGGCTCCTCTCGAAGTTCACGACCAGAATGGAGATGAACTTGTCCTCCACAAACTCATGAACTGGGACAAAATGGAACACAGAGAGATATATAAGAACATGACAATAACTGGATAAATACTCTACTACAAAATCAGTTTAAAATGAGTCCATGGGCTTCAGATTGTCAGATAAATGAAATAATGTGAATTACCGATAAAGCTAAGAAAGCTAAACCAGAAGACAACATCCATGCATACGCTTACTCTCACACATATCCAAATGAATAAATATTAAATGAAACACATTTAGTCCTGCACTTTTGTCACTAACAGTGATCTTGCTTTTCATTTTCTTATTATTTAAACAAGATGAGCAAGAATGGGAGACAGAAGGGGAGTATAACGAACGGCATTTCCTATCACATCGTTACATTTTCTCATTTTAAAACTCTGCTTCCAATGTATCCGTTTGCAGTTCAAAATACATTTGTTTCTGTAGATTAAAGTTGAATTATTCAACAGGTCGGTTATTTTACCTCGAAAACCAAAGGTGTTACTTATCAGCTTTACCTCAAAACTAACAAGCATTAGGCCAATGCAGACTTGGCCGTTCATTTCGTCTGTCACATACCGGGAGCTACAACTTTATTATCATTTAATCACTATAATCATTAACACCTTCTGGATCCATGTTCTTCACGTTTAAGGAGTGATGGATTCGAAATCTCATCGAGTAACAGTCCTTTATCTCAACTATCTGCACCATTTTGCCAAGAGCGAGAGTTTGCGCATCCAGAAAGTTTAACCGTTTTTGTTTTATTTCAAACTGCCTTCATTGACCGGAAACCGTAAATATTTTAAACTCTGCGCTAAGACACATTCGCATGGCGTTAGTTTTACCGATTCTGACGGGATAAGAAACGTGCGCAATTTCTCAAAATTACCACACAGTGGAGAATTAATGCCGGCAGGATCTTACTGTCTACAAAGCAAGTTCAATGCAAGCATAACCTTCACAAGTAAGACGAAGCATGGCGGCGGAAAAGAACAACATTTTTATTTTACAATTACTTCAAAATTAGGAACAAAAATACAACCAAAAATTCTTTAGTTTGACATGTGATCAAAATACAGAGTAAACTAATACATGATAGCATGCATGCAAAAGATCAACGGCAGAACAGGGACTTTTAACGTTGTCTGCATTAAAAAGGAATTAACCATCCCTCTCAATATAAAATTGGGATAATTTTTTTCTCTTCAGAGGCCTCCATAGAATAGTGCATCCATCCCCTCACTCATGTGTATAGAGACGTATCCTAAGGCTCTGTCAGCAACATTCAGATCAACAACAGCATCAACAATTTCACAGCTAGTTTTAAAACTTGCTTAAACGCACAGTGATTGCAGAAAATGATAAACAAATTAGGTAATATTAATTAAATTATTAAATTGTGCAGATTAATAGTCAGAAAAGGTTATTGAATTTTACATTATGATAAATGAGAACTATACGTGATTACTAATTATTGTTAACTAATTTACTGTATGAATTTCTCCCCCTCGTTGTTAAAAATCATTATATGTCAGGGTGCCAGTCAGTGGAAGCACACAGACACGTTGGCCAGCTGTCCTATTCAACTACTTTTTGGTCATTTATTAAGTAACTGACTAATATTTTCCTGCGGGATCTTCTAATTATGTTGAAATAAAAATGTAACTTACAGCGTAAAAACATGGAATCCAGTCAGAAGCGCATGGGCCTCTTGTGCGGTGGAGGAGAACTTGAGCCGCTGGTGTCGTCGGGCTCGGCCTTGCGCTTCCTCTGACTGGTGCCAGCGGGCCTCTGAGGAGGTCTCTCCTCCTGCCTCACGCCCCATGTTCGCAGAGAACTGCTCACATGCACGGAGACATGCACGGACATGACCACGGTGTGGTCATCACCGTAGTCCGTAATGCCCCAGAGTCCCTCGGGGATGCTGAGCTCATCCAGCTTCCGCAGGTAGTTGCGGCCTTCGATCTCAAGCTGCTGCCACGTGCTGTTAGGGCCCACAGGGATCCAGAAGGTGGAGCTGGAGGGCTCAGCATGTTCTGGCTCAATCTGACTTCCAGGTTGAGTGTCAGAAGCCACAGATAAGGATGGAGATGAGGGCTCATCTTCACCCCAGGCCAAGGGGAGAGCCTCAGGAAGCCCATTAGCATCCTCAGTCGTGGATGCTGGAGCTGCAGGGGAAGCCTCCCTTCTAGAGCTGGGTGATGGCAGCTCCTGTCCGTAATGGTCATCCTCCTCAGCTGGTGATTCTCCATCCCCATGCTGGACACCAGTCTCTGTACCATGATGTACCACTTGCAGCCGTGCAGTTGCTACGTGCAATAGGCTGGGATCCAACTCCTCCCCAGTGAGCCGCCAATAAAATGAAGGGACACTGAGGGCCAGAGACTGCAAGTTCTCCATGGTCAGTGGGCTCCTCTCGAAGTTCACAACCAGAATGGAGATGAACTTGTCCTCCACAAACTCATGAACTGGGACAAAATGGAACACAGAGAGATATATAAGAACATGACAATAACTGGATAAATACTCTACTACAAAATCAGTTTAAAATGAGTCCATGGGCTTCAGATTGTCAGATAAATGAAATAATGTGAATTACCGATAAAGCTAAGAAAGCTAAACCAGAAGACAACATCCATACATACGCTTACTCTCACACATATCCAAATGAATAAATATTAAATGAAACACATTTAGTCCTGCACTTTTGTCACTAACAGTGATCTTGCTTTTCATTTTCTTATTATTTAAACAAGATGAGCAAGAATGGGAGACAGAAGGGGAGTATAACGAACGGCATTTCCTATCACATCGTTACATTTTCTCATTTTAAAACTCTGCTTCCAATGTATCCGTTTGCAGTTCAAAATACATTTGTTTCTGTAGATTAAAGTTGAATTATTCAACAGGTCGGTTATTTTACCTCGAAAACCAAAGGTGTTACTTATCAGCTTTACCTCAAAACTAACAAGCATTAGGCCAATGCAGACTTGGCCGTTCATTTCGTCTGTCACATACCGGGAGCTACAACTTTATTATCATTTAATCACTATAATCATTAATACCTTCTGGATCCATGTTCTCCACGTTTAAGGAGTGATGGATTCGAAATCTCATCGAGTAACAGTCCTTTATCTCAACTATCTGCACCGTTTTGCCAAGAGCGAGAGTTTGCGCATCCAGAAAGTTTAACCGTTTTTGTTTTATTTCAAACTGCCTTCATTGACCGGAAACCGTAAATATTTTAAACTCTGCGCTAAGACACATTCGCATGGCGTTAGTTTTACCGATTCTGACGGGATAAGAAACGTGCGCAATTTCTCAAAATTACCACACAGTGGAGAATTAATGCCGGCAGGATCTTACTGTCTACAAAGCAAGTTCAATGCAAGCATAACCTTCACAAGTAAGACGAAGCATGGCGGCGGAAAAGAACAACATTTTTATTTTACAATTACTTCAAAATTAGGAACAAAAATACAACCAAAAATTCTTTAGTTTGACATGTGATCAAAATACAGAGTAAACTAATACATGATAGCATGCATGCAAAAGATCAACGGCAGAACAGGGACTTTTAACGTTGTCTGCATTAAAAAGGAATTAACCATCCCTCTCAATATAAAATTGGGATAATTTTTTTCTCTTCAGAGGCCTCCATAGAATAGTGCATCCATCCCCTCACTCATGTGTATAGAGACGTATCCTAAGGCTCTGTCAGCAACATTCAGATCAACAACAGCATCAACAATTTCACAGCTAGTTTTAAAACTTGCTTAAACGCACAGTGATTGCAGAAAATGATAAACAAATTAGGTAATATTAATTAAATTATTAAATTGTGCAGATTAATAGTCAGAAAAGGTTATTGAATTTTACATTATGATAAATGAGAACTATACGTGATTACTAATTATTGTTAACTAATTTACTGTATGAATTTCTCCCCCTCGTTGTTAAAAATCATTATATGTCAGGGTGCCAGTCAGTGGAAGCACACAGACACGTTGGCCAGCTGTCCTATTCAACTACTTTTTGGTCATTTATTAAGTAACTGACTAATATTTTCCTGCGGGATCTTCTAATTATGTTGAAATAAAAATGTAACTTACAGCGTAAAAACATGGAATCCAGTCAGAAGCGCATGGGCCTCTTGTGCGGTGGAGGAGAACTTGAGCCGCTGGTGTCGTCGGGCTCGGCCTTGCGCTTCCTCTGACTGGTGCCAGCGGGCCTCTGAGGAGGTCTCTCCTCCTGCCTCACGCCCCATGTTCGCAGAGAACTGCTCACATGCACGGAGACATGCACGGACATGACCACGGTGTGGTCATCACCGTAGTCCGTAATGCCCCAGAGTCCCTCGGGGATGCTGAGCTCATCCAGCTTCCGCAGGTAGTTGCGGCCTTCGATCTCAAGCTGCTGCCACGTGCTGTTAGGGCCCACAGGGATCCAGAAGGTGGAGCTGGAGGGCTCAGCATGTTCTGGCTCAATCTGACTTCCAGGTTGAGTGTCAGAAGCCACAGATAAGGATGGAGATGAGGGCTCATCTTCACCCCAGGCCAAGGGGAGAGCCTCAGGAAGCCCATTAGCATCCTCAGTCGTGGATGCTGGAGCTGCAGGGGAAGCCTCCCTTCTAGAGCTGGGTGATGGCAGCTCCTGTCCGTAATGGTCATCCTCCTCAGCTGGTGATTCTCCATCCCCATGCTGGACACCAGTCTCTGTACCATGATGTACCACTTGCAGCCGTGCAGTTGCTACGTGCAATAGGCTGGGATCCAACTCCTCCCCAGTGAGCCGCCAATAAAATGAAGGGACACTGAGGGCCAGAGACTGCAAGTTCTCCATGGTCAGTGGGCTCCTCTCGAAGTTCACAACCAGAATGGAGATGAACTTGTCCTCCACAAACTCATGAACTGGGACAAAATGGAACACAGAGAGATATATAAGAACATGACAATAACTGGATAAATACTCTACTACAAAATCAGTTTAAAATGAGTCCATGGGCTTCAGATTGTCAGATAAATGAAATAATGTGAATTACCGATAAAGCTAAGAAAGCTAAACCAGAAGACAACATCCATACATACGCTTACTCTCACACATATCCAAATGAATAAATATTAAATGAAACACATTTAGTCCTGCACTTTTGTCACTAACAGTGATCTTGCTTTTCATTTTCTTATTATTTAAACAAGATGAGCAAGAATGGGAGACAGAAGGGGAGTATAACGAACGGCATTTCCTATCACATCGTTACATTTTCTCATTTTAAAACTCTGCTTCCAATGTATCCGTTTGCAGTTCAAAATACATTTGTTTCTGTAGATTAAAGTTGAATTATTCAACAGGTCGGTTATTTTACCTCGAAAACCAAAGGTGTTACTTATCAGCTTTACCTCAAAACTAACAAGCATTAGGCCAATGCAGACTTGGCCGTTCATTTCGTCTGTCACATACCGGGAGCTACAACTTTATTATCATTTAATCACTATAATCATTAATACCTTCTGGATCCATGTTCTCCACGTTTAAGGAGTGATGGATTCGAAATCTCATCGAGTAACAGTCCTTTATCTCAACTATCTGCACCGTTTTGCCAAGAGCGAGAGTTTGCGCATCCAGAAAGTTTAACCGTTTTTGTTTTATTTCAAACTGCCTTCATTGACCGGAAACCGTAAATATTTTAAACTCTGCGCTAAGACACATTCGCATGGCGTTAGTTTTACCGATTCTGACGGGATAAGAAACGTGCGCAATTTCTCAAAATTACCACACAGTGGAGAATTAATGCCGGCAGGATCTTACTGTCTACAAAGCAAGTTCAATGCAAGCATAACCTTCACAAGTAAGACGAAGCATGGCGGCGGAAAAGAACAACATTTTTATTTTACAATTACTTCAAAATTAGGAACAAAAATACAACCAAAAATTCTTTAGTTTGACATGTGATCAAAATACAGAGTAAACTAATACATGATAGCATGCATGCAAAAGATCAACGGCAGAACAGGGACTTTTAACGTTGTCTGCATTAAAAAGGAATTAACCATCCCTCTCAATATAAAATTGGGATAATTTTTTTCTCTTCAGAGGCCTCCATAGAATAGTGCATCCATCCCCTCACTCATGTGTATAGAGACGTATCCTAAGGCTCTGTCAGCAACATTCAGATCAACAACAGCATCAACAATTTCACAGCTAGTTTTAAAACTTGCTTAAACGCACAGTGATTGCAGAAAATGATAAACAAATTAGGTAATATTAATTAAATTATTAAATTGTGCAGATTAATAGTCAGAAAAGGTTATTGAATTTTACATTATGATAAATGAGAACTATACGTGATTACTAATTATTGTTAACTAATTTACTGTATGAATTTCTCCCCCTCGTTGTTAAAAATCATTATATGTCAGGGTGCCAGTCAGTGGAAGCACACAGACACGTTGGCCAGCTGTCCTATTCAACTACTTTTTGGTCATTTATTAAGTAACTGACTAATATTTTCCTGCGGGATCTTCTAATTATGTTGAAATAAAAATGTAACTTACAGCGTAAAAACATGGAATCCAGTCAGAAGCGCATGGGCCTCTTGTGCGGTGGAGGAGAACTTGAGCCGCTGGTGTCGTCGGGCTCGGCCTTGCGCTTCCTCTGACTGGTGCCAGCGGGCCTCTGAGGAGGTCTCTCCTCCTGCCTCACGCCCCATGTTCGCAGAGAACTGCTCACATGCACGGAGACATGCACGGACATGACCACGGTGTGGTCATCACCGTAGTCCGTAATGCCCCAGAGTCCCTCGGGGATGCTGAGCTCATCCAGCTTCCGCAGGTAGTTGCGGCCTTCGATCTCAAGCTGCTGCCACGTGCTGTTAGGGCCCACAGGGATCCAGAAGGTGGAGCTGGAGGGCTCAGCATGTTCTGGCTCAATCTGACTTCCAGGTTGAGTGTCAGAAGCCACAGATAAGGATGGAGATGAGGGCTCATCTTCACCCCAGGCCAAGGGGAGAGCCTCAGGAAGCCCATTAGCATCCTCAGTCGTGGATGCTGGAGCTGCAGGGGAAGCCTCCCTTCTAGAGCTGGGTGATGGCAGCTCCTGTCCGTAATGGTCATCCTCCTCAGCTGGTGATTCTCCATCCCCATGCTGGACACCAGTCTCTGTACCATGATGTACCACTTGCAGCCGTGCAGTTGCTACGTGCAATAGGCTGGGATCCAACTAATAAAATGAAGGGACACTGAGGACCAGAGACTGCAAGTTCTCCATGGTCAGTGGGCTCCTCTCGAAGTTCACGACCAGAATGGAGATGAACTTGTCCTCCACAAACTCATGAACTGGGACAAAATGGAACACAGAGAGATATATAAGAACATGACAATAACTGGATAAATACTCTACTACAAAATCAGTTTAAAATGAGTCCATGGGCTTCAGATTGTCAGATAAATTAAATAATGTGAATTACCGATAAAGCTAAGAAAGCTAAACCAGAAGACAACATCCATGCATACGCTTACTCTCACACATATCCAAATGAATAAATATTAAATGAAACACATTTAGTCCTGCACTTTTGTCACTAACAGCAGGGCTAGACATAAGCCGCGGCACCGCGGCCAATGGCCGTCGTGCCTTTCAAAATTGGCCGCACGCCTCGTCAAAATTGAAGTACCTTACGGCCAAGATTGGCCTGCCTTTAATGTGTGTCTGGTCGTATGCCCCCTTTTTACCGAAAGTAACGTTCATTACACAAAAGACTTGCGCACGACACGGTCCACTTTACCTCGTCAACAATCGATGCATCTGTACTGAACCCGAACCCAACCTTCGATACGAGAAACAAGGTCGACCCGCACATCTCGTAATTCCCAACTACTGAATGAACCGCAATGAATTCTGGACTAATACGATCATGTACATGTTCGTCGCATGATTGGCTGGTACGGTATGTATCGTCCAGCCTACTATGGAGCCACAGCAATGACAATGGTGCATCATCGGGGGTTACGTTTTTGATTGGAAAAGCCATCCGACGGTATCCGAATAACAGATAGGTGTCCTCTTCGGTAATCATCGTGTAGTTGTCGTCTGCTGCTTATGCTGTCACCATGCCTCGCAAAGATCGAGAACGTAAAAGAAAGCAAGCTGAACTCGCGGCTACTGCCGCAAAATGTTGCAAATTATCTACTTTGTTCAGGTAAGTGTCAGATGGTGTTGTAAAAAAACATTTGCCGAGGCAGAGCAGATTTGACTCAGAGAAGTACCAAGCTCTGCTGGGAGGATATAGGACTGGTAGCGTGCAGTGTGCAAAAAACGAACGTCAAGTCAATTGTCATGTACACTAAAAGAATACGGGTGTTCTGAGCAAACAAATACAAAAATATTGACGGCTCCTTTATTGTTGGATTTTGTTTTTTGAAATAAAGCTATATATATCTATAAATATATATATTCTGTCTCAAATCGAAGGTCGTATTGCGTAGGTTGTCTAAACTTGGTAATTACAGTAATTGGTAATTAGTGACTCAGTATTGACCCAATTCCTTTTTGGAAAGTTTCTGCTTTTTTGAAAATAAAAAAGTGCATCCTTTATGGAAATAAAATTCCTCCACAAGGCCCGAGGTGTCCTATGAAATTTCCAGATTTTGGCCTTGTGCCCAGGCTTAATGGCCTTGTGCCCTAGAAAAAATATGAATAGCCAAGGCCAAAGTGGCTGTGCCCTCCTAAATCCTTATGTCTAGCCCTGTAACAGTGATCTTGCTTTTCATTTTCTTATTATTTAAACAAGATGAGCAAGAATGGGAGACAGAAGGGGAGTATAACGAACGGCATTTCCTATCACATCGTTACATTTTCTCATTTTAAAACTCTGCTTCCAATGTATCCGTTTGCAGTTCAAAATACATTTGTTTCTGTAGATAAAAGTTGAATTATTCAACAGGTCGGTTATTTTACCTCGAAAACCAAAGGTGTTACTTATCAGCTTTACCTCAAAACTAACAAGCATTAGGCCAATGCAGACTTGGCCGTTCATTTCGTCTGTCACATACCGGGAGCTACAACTTTATTATCATTTAATCACTATAATCATTAATACCTTCTGGATCCATGTTCTCCACGTTTAAGGAGTGATGGATTCGAAATCTCATCGAGTAACAGTCCTTTATCTCAACTATCTGCACCGTTTTGCCAAGAGCGAGAGTTTGCGCATCCAGAAAGTTTAACCGTTTTTGTTTTATTTCAAACTGCCTTCATTGACCGGAAACCGTAAATATTTTAAACTCTGCGCTAAGACACATTCGCATGGCGTTAGTTTTACCGATTCTGACGGGATAAGAAACGTGCGCAATTTCTCAAAATTACCACACAGTGGAGAATTAATGCTGGCAGGATCTTACTGTCTACAAAGCAAGTTCAATGCAAGTATAACCTTCACAAGTAAGACGAAGCATGGCGGCGGAAAAGAACAACATTTTTATTTTACAATTACTTCAAAATTAGGAACAAAAATACGACCAAAAATTCTTTAGTTTGACATGTGATCAAAATACAGAGTAAACTAATACATGATAGCATGCATGCAAAAGATCAACGGCAGAACAGGGACTTTTAACGTTGTCTGCATTAAAAAGGAATTAACCATCCCTCTCAATATAAAATTGGGATAATTTTTTTCTCTTCAGAGGCCTCCATAGAATAGTGCATCCATCCCCTCACTCATGTGTATAGAGACGTATTCTAAGGCTCTGTCAGCAACATTCAGATCAACAACAGCATCAACAATTTCACAGCTAGTTTTAAAACTTGCTTAAACGCACAGTGATTGCAGAAAATGATAAACAAATTAGGTAATATTAATTAAATTATTAAATTGTGCAGATTAATAGTCAGAAAAGGTTATTGAATTTTACATTATTATAAATGAGAACTATACTTGATTACTAATTAATGTTAACTAATTTACTGTATGAATTTTTCCCCCTCGTTGTTAAAAATCATTATATGTCAGGGTGCCAGTCAGTGGAAGCACACAGACACGTTGGCCAGCTGTCCAATTCAACTACTTTTTGGTCATTTATTAAGTAACTGACTAAAATTTTCCTGCGGGATCTTCTAATTATGTTGAAATAAAAATGTAACTTACAGCGTAAAAACATGGAATCCAGTCAGAAGCGCATGGGCCTCTTGTGCGGTGGAGGAGAACTTGAGCCGCTGGTGTCGTCGGGCTCGGCCTTGCGCTTCCTCTGACTGGTGCCAGCGGGCCTCTGAGGAGGCCTCTCCTCCTGCCTCACGCCCCATGTTCGCAGAGAACTGCTCACATGCACGGAGACATGCACGGACATGAGCACGGTGTGGTCATCACCGTAGTCCGTAATGCCCCAGAGTCCCTCGGGGATGCTGAGCTCATCCAGCTTCCGCAGGTAGTTGCGGCCTTCGATCTCAAGCTGCTGCCACGTGCTGTTAGGGCCCACAGGGATCCAGAAGGTGGAGCTGGAGGGCTCAGCATGTTCTGGCTCAATCTGACTTCCAGGTTGAGTGTCAGAAGCCACAGATAAGGATGGAGATGAGGGCTCATCTTCACCCCAGGCCAAGGGGAGAGCCTCAGGAAGCCCATTAGCATCCTCAGTCATGGATGCTGGAGCTGCAGGGAAAGCCTCCCTTCTAGAGCTGGGTGATGGCAGCTCCTGTCCGTAATGGTCATCCTCCTCAGCTGGTGATTCTCCATCCCCATGCTGGACACCAGTCTCTGTACCATGATGTACCACTTGCAGCCGTGCAGTTGCTACAGTACGTGCAATAGGCTGGGATCCAACTCCTCCCCAGTGAGCCGCCAATAAAATGAATGGACACTGAGGGCCAGAGACTGCAAGTTCTCCATGGTCAGTGGGCTCCTCTCGAAGTTCACGACCAGAATGGAGATGAACTTGTCCTCCACAAACTCATGAACTGGGACAAAATGGAACACAGAGAGATATATAAGAACATGACAATAACTGGATAAATACTCTACTACAAAATCAGTTTAAAATGAGTCCATGGGCTTCAGATTGTCAGATAAATGAAATAATGTGAATTACCGATAAAGCTAAGAAAGCTAAACCAGAAGACAACATCCATGCATACGCTTACTCTCACACATATCCAAATGAATAAATATTAAATGAAACACATTTAGTCCTGCACTTTTGTCACTAACAGTGATCTTGCTTTTCATTTTCTTATTATTTAAACAAGATGAGCAAGAATGGGAGACAGAAGGGGAGTATAACGAATGGCATTTCCTATCACATCGTTACATTTTCTCATTTTAAAACTCTGCTTCCAATGTATCCGTTTGCAGTTCAAAATACATTCGTTTCTGTAGATAAAAGTTGAATTTTTCAACAGGTCGGTTATTTTACCTCGAAAACCAAAGGTGTTACTTATCAGCTTTACCTCAAGACTAACAAGCATTAGGCCAATGCAGACTTGGCCGTTCATTTCGTCTGTCACATACCGGGAGCTACAACTTTATTATCATTTAATCACTATAATCATTAATACCTTCTGGATCCATGTTCTCCACGTTTAAGGAGTGATGGATTCGAAATCTCATCGAGTAACAGTCCTTTATCTCAACTATCTGCACCATTTTGCCAAGAGCGAGAGTTTGCGCATCCAGAAAGTTTAACCGTTTTTGTTTTATTTCAAACTGCCTTCATTGACCGGAAACCGTAAATATTTTAAACTCTGCGCTAAGACACATTCGCATGGCGTTAGTTTTACCGATTCTGACGGGATAAGAAACGTGCGCAATTTCTCAAAATTACCACACAGTGGAGAATTAATGCCGGCAGGATCTTACTGTCTACAAAGCAAGTTCAATGCAAGTATAACCTTCACAAGTAAGACGAAGCATGGCGGCGGAAAAGAACAACATTTTTATTTTACAATTACTTCAAAATTAGGAACAAAAATACGACCAAAAATTCTTTAGTTTGACATGTGATAAAAATACAGAGTAAACTAATACATGATAGCATGCATGCAAAAGATCAACGGCAGAACAGGGACTTTTAACGTTGTCTGCATTAAAAAGGAATTAACCATCCCTCTCAATATAAAATTGGGATAATTTTTTTCTCTTCAGAGGCCTCCATAGAATAGTGCATCCATCCCCTCACTCATGTGTATAGAGACGTATCCTAAGGCTCTGTCAGCAACATTCAGATCAACAACAGCATCAACAATTTCACAGCTAGTTTTAAAACTTGCTTAAACGCACAGTGATTGCAGAAAATGATAAACAAATTAGGTAATATTAATTAAATTATTAAATTGTGCAGATTAATAGTCAGAAAAGGTTATTGAATTTTACATTATGATAAATGAGAACTATACGTGATTACTAATTATTGTTAACTAATTTACTGTAGGGATGCACCGAAATGAAATTCTTGGCCGAAGCCGAAGCCGAATAATAATGAAATGCTTGGCCGAAGGCCGAATACCGAATACCGAACGCGGTGTTTCGCATTTTTTTCCATTTATTTTGCCAATTTTTTCACCATTACAATAATTAAATAGTAAAAATTTGCTAGGACTGGGAGGAGCTACTTTCCTTTTCGCTGCTGCTGTTGCCGTAGCCGCCGCCGTGTCTTTCTCGTACTCTGCATGATGTTCGGGGTGTCTTGATTTTAAGTGATAAATTAAACTTGAAGTGGTGTACGTTTTTGCAGATGCACCCCCTCTGGACAATTCAGCAGAACAGAGTCTGCAAACGGCCGTTTTTGCCTCTTTCTCTGACACTTTAAAGTGCTTCCACACTGCTGACATGTTTGCTGCATAAAGCGCGCGCCTCTCACTCTAACCGGGTTACTATTTGATCGCGTCATTAAAAACGTCATTGTTCGGCAAAATTTATTCTGCCTTTTTACTTATTCGGCCGAACACCGAAAGTGCTTTTTTTGGCAATTTTCGGCCAAATAATTTCGGTTGCCGAACATTCGGTGCATCCCTAATTTACTGTATGAATTTCTCCCCCTCGTTGTTAAAAATCATTATATGTCAGGGTGCCAGTCAGTGGAAGCACACAGACACGTTGGCCAGCTGTCCTATTCAACTACTTTTTGGTCATTTATTAAGTAACTGACTAATATTTTCCTGCGGGATCTTCTAATTATGTTGAAATAAAAATGTAACTTACAGCGTAAAAACATGGAATCCAGTCAGAAGCGCATGGGCCTCTTGTGCGGTGGAGGAGAACTTGAGCCGCTGGTGTCATCGGGCTCGGCCTTGCGCTTCCTCTGACTGGTGCCAGCGGGCCTCTGAGGAGGCCTCTCCTCCTGCCTCATGCCCCATGTTCGCAGAGAACTGCTCACATGCACGGGGACATGCACGGACATGACCACGGTGTGGTCATCGCCGTAGTCCGTAATGCCCCAGAGTCCCTCGGGGATGCTGAGCTCATCCAGCTTCCATAGGTAGTTGCGGCCTTCGATCTCAAGCTGCTGCCACGTGCTGTTAGGGCCCACAGGGATCCAGAAGGTGGAGCTGGAGGGCTCAGCATGTTCTGGCTCAATCTGACTTCCAGGTTGAGTGTCAGAAGCCACAGATAAGGATGGAGACGAGGGCTCATCTTCACCCCAGGCCAAGGGGAGAGCCTCAGGAAGCCCATTAGCATCCTCAGTCGTGGATGCTGGAGCTGCAGGGGAAGCCTCCCTTCTAGAGCTGGGTGATGGCAGCTCCTGTCCGTAATGGTCATCCTCCTCAGCTGGTGATTCTCCATCCCCATGCTGGACACCAGTCTCTGTACCATGATGTACCACTTGCAGCCGTGCAGTTGCTACGTGCAATAGGCTGGGATCCAACTCCTCCCCAGTGAGCCGCCAATAAAATGAAGGGACACTGAGGGCCAGAGACTGCAAGTTCTCCATGGTCAGTGGGCTCCTCTCGAAGTTCACGACCAGAATGGAGATGAACTTGTCCTCCACAAACTCATGAACTGGGACAAAATGGAACACAGAGAGATATATAAGAACATGACAATAACTGGATAAATACTCTACTACAAAATCAGTTTAAAATGAGTCCATGGGCTTCAGATTGTCAGATAAATGAAATAATGTGAATTACCGATAAAGCTAAGAAAGCTAAACCGGAAGACAACATCCATGCATACGCTTACTCTCACACATATGCAAATGAATAAATATTAAATGAAACACATTTAGTCCTGCACTTTTGTCACTAACAGTGATCTTGCTTTTCATTTTCTTATTATTTAAACAAGATGAGCAAGAATGGGAGACAGAAGGGGAGTATAACGAACGGCATTTCCTATCACATCGTTACATTTTCTCATTTTAAAACTCTGCTTCCAATGTATCCGTTTGCAGTTCAAAATACATTTGTTTCTGTAGATTAAAGTTGAATTATTCAACAGGTCGGTTATTTTACCTCGAAAACCAAAGGTGTTACTTATCAGCTTTACCTCAAAACTAACAAGCATTAGGCCAATGCAGACTTGGCCGTTCATTTCGTCTGTCACATACCGGGAGCTACAACTTTATTATCATTTAATCACTATAATCATTAATACCTTCTGGATCCATGTTCTCCACGTTTAAGGAGTGATGGATTCGAAATCTCATCGAGTAACAGTCCTTTATCTCAACTATCTGCACCGTTTTGCCAAGAGCGAGAGTTTGCGCATCCAGAAAGTTTAACCGTTTTTGTTTTATTTCAAACTGCCTTCATTGACCGGAAACCGTAAATATTTTAAACTCTGCGCTAAGACACATTCGCATGGCGTTAGTTTTACCGATTCTGACGGGATAAGAAACGTGCGCAATTTCTCAAAATTACCACACAGTGGAGAATTAATGCCGGCAGGATCTTACTGTCTACAAAGCAAGTTCAATGCAAGTATAACCTTCACAAGTAAGACGAAGCATGGCGGCGGAAAAGAACAACATTTTTATTTTACAATTACTTCAAAATTAGGAACAAAAATACGACCAAAAATTCTTTAGTTTGACATGTGATCAAAATACAGAGTAAACTAATACATGATAGCATGCATGCAAAAGATCAACGGCAGAACAGGGACTTTTAACGTTGTCTGCATTAAAAAGGAATTAACCATCCCTCTCAATATAAAATTGGGATAATTTTTTTCTCTTCAGAGGCCTCCATAGAATAGTGCATCCATCCCCTCACTCATGTGTATAGAGACGTATCCTAAGGCTCTGTCAGCAACATTCAGATCAACAACAGCATCAACAATTTCACAGCTAGTTTTAAAACTTGCTTAAACGCACAGTGATTGCAGAAAATGATAAACAAATTAGGTAATATTAATTAAATTATTAAATTGTGCAGATTAATAGTCAGAAAAGGTTATTGAATTTTACATTATGATAAATGAGAACTATACGTGATTACTAATTATTGTTAACTAATTTACTGTATGAATTTCTCCCCCTCGTTGTTAAAAATCATTATATGTCAGGGTGCCAGTCAGTGGAAGCACACAGACACGTTGGCCAGCTGTCCTATTCAACTACTTTTTGGTCATTTATTAAGTAACTGACTAATATTTTCCTGCGGGATCTTCTAATTATGTTGAAATAAAAATGTAACTTACAGCGTAAAAACATGGAATCCAGTCAGAAGCGCATGGGCCTCTTGTGCGGTGGAGGAGAACTTGAGCCGCTGGTGTCGTCGGGCTCGGCCTTGCGCTTCCTCTGACTGGTGCCAGCGGGCCTCTGAGGAGGCCTCTCCTCCTGCCTCATGCCCCATGTTCGCAGAGAACTGCTCACATGCAAGGGGACATGCACGGACATGACCACGGTGTGGTCATCACCGTAGTCCGTAATGCCCCAGAGTCCCTCGGGGATGCTGAGCTCATCCAGCTTCCGCAGGTAGTTGCGGCCTTCGATCTCAAGCTGCTGCCACATGCTGTTAGGGCCCACAGGGATCCAGAAGGTGGAGCTGGAGGGCTCAGCATGTTCTGGCTCAATCTGACTTCCAGGTTGAGTGTCAGAAGCCACAGATAAGGATGGAGACGAGGGCTCATCTTCACCCCAGGCCAAGGGGAGAGCCTCAGGAAGCCCATTAGCATCCTCAGTCGTGGATGCTGGAGCTGCAGGGGAAGCCTCCCTTCTAGAGCTGGGTGATGGCAGCTCCTGTCCGTAATGGTCATCCTCCTCAGCTGGTGATTCTCCATCCCCATGCTGGACACCAGTCTCTGTACCATGATGTACCACTTGCAGCCGTGCAGTTGCTACGTGCAATAGGCTGGGATCCAACTCCTCCCCAGTGAGCCGCCAATAAAATGAAGGGACACTGAGGGCCAGAGACTGCAAGTTCTCCATGGTCAGTGGGCTCCTCTCGAAGTTCACGACCAGAATGGAGATGAACTTGTCCTCCACAAACTCATGAACTGGGACAAAATGGAACACAGAGAGATATATAAGAACATGACAATAACTGGATAAATACTCTACTACAAAATCAGTTTAAAATGAGTCCATGGGCTTCAGATTGTCAGATAAATGAAATAATGTGAATTACCGATAAAGCTAAGAAGGCTAAACCAGAAGACAACATCCATGCATACGCTTACTCTCACACATATCCAAATGAATAAATATTAAATGAAACACATTTAGTCCTGCACTTTTGTCACTAACAGTGATCTTGCTTTTCATTTTCTTATTATTTAAACAAGATGAGCAAGAATGGGAGACAGAAGGGGAGTATAACGAACGGCATTTCCTATCACATCGTTACATTTTCTCATTTTAAAACTCTGCTTCCAATGTATCCGTTTGCGGTTCAAAATACATTTGTTTCTGTAGATTAAAGTTGAATTATTCAACAGGTCAGTTATTTTACCTCGAAAACCAAAGGTGTTACTTATCAGCTTTACCTCAAAACTAACAAGCATTAGGCCAATGCAGACTTGGCCGTTCATTTCGTCTGTCACATACCGGGAGCTACAACTTTATTATCATTTAATCACTATAATCATTAATACCTTCTGGATCCATGTTCTCCACGTTTAAGGAGTGATGGATTCGAAATCTCATCGAGTAACAGTCCTTTATCTCAACTATCTGCACCGTTTTGCCAAGAGCGAGAGTTTGCGCATCCAGAAAGTTTAACCGTTTTTGTTTTATTTCAAACTGCCTTCATTGACCGGAAACCGTAAATATTTTAAACTCTGCGCTAAGACACATTCGCATGGCGTTAGTTTTACCGATTCTGACGGGATAAGAAACGTGCGCAATTTCTCAAAATTACCACACAGTGGAGAATTAATGCCGGCAGGATCTTACTGTCTACAAAGCAAGTTCAATGCAAGTATAACCTTCACAAGTAAGACGAAGCATGGCGGCGGAAAAGAACAACATTTTTATTTTACAATTACTTCAAAATTAGGAACAAAAATACGACCAAAAATTCTTTAGTTTGACATGTGATCAAAATACAGAGTAAACTAATACATGATAGCATGCATGCAAAAGATCAACGGCAGAACAGGGACTTTTAACGTTGTCTGCATTAAAAAGGAATTAACCATCCCTCTCAATATAAAATTGGGATAATTTTTTTCTCTTCAGAGGCCTCCATAGAATAGTGCATCCATCCCCTCACTCATGTGTATAGAGACGTATCCTAAGGCTCTGTCAGCAACATTCAGATCAACAACAGCATCAACAATTTCACAGCTAGTTTTAAAACTTGCTTAAACGCACAGTGATTGCAGAAAATGATAAACAAATTAGGTAATATTAATTAAATTATTAAATTGTGCAGATTAATAGTCAGAAAAGGTTATTGAATTTTACATTATGATAAATGAGAACTATACGTGATTACTAATTATTGTTAACTAATTTACTGTATGAATTTCTCCCCCTCGTTGTTAAAAATCATTATATGTCAGGGTGCCAGTCAGTGGAAGCACACAGACACGTTGGCCAGCTGTCCTATTCAACTACTTTTTGGTCATTTATTAAGTAACTGACTAATATTTTCCTGCGGGATCTTCTAATTATGTTGAAATAAAAATGTAACTTACAGCGTAAAAACATGGAATCCAGTCAGAAGCGCATGGGCCTCTTGTGCGGTGGAGGAGAACTTGAGCCGCTGGTGTCGTCGGGCTCGGCCTTGCGCTTCCTCTGACTGGTGCCAGCGGGCCTCTGAGGAGGCCTCTCCTCCTGCCTCATGCCCCATGTTCGCAGAGAACTGCTCACATGCACGGGGACATGCACGGACATGACCACGGTGTGGTCATCACCGTAGTCCGTAATGCCCCAGAGTCCCTCGGGGATGCTGAGCTCATCCAGCTTCCGCAGGTAGTTGCGGCCTTCGATCTCAAGCTGCTGCCACATGCTGTTAGGGCCCACAGGGATCCAGAAGGTGGAGCTGGAGGGCTCAGCATGTTCTGGCTCAATCTGACTTCCAGGTTGAGTGTCAGAAGCCACAGATAAGGATGGAGACGAGGGCTCATCTTCACCCCAGGCCAAGGGGAGAGCCTCAGGAAGCCCATTAGCATCCTCAGTCGTGGATGCTGGAGCTGCAGGGGAAGCCTCCCTTCTAGAGCTGGGTGATGGCAGCTCCTGTCCGTAATGGTCATCCTCCTCAGCTGGTGATTCTCCATCCCCATGCTGGACACCAGTCTCTGTACCATGATGTACCACTTGCAGCCGTGCAGTTGCTACGTGCAATAGGCTGGGATCCAACTCCTCCCCAGTGAGCCGCCAATAAAATGAAGGGACACTGAGGGCCAGAGACTGCAAGTTCTCCATGGTCAGTGGGCTCCTCTCGAAGTTCACGACCAGAATGGAGATGAACTTGTCCTCCACAAACTCATGAACTGGGACAAAATGGAACACAGAGAGATATATAAGAACATGACAATAACTGGATAAATACTCTACTACAAAATCAGTTTAAAATGAGTCCATGGGCTTCAGATTGTCAGATAAATGAAATAATGTGAATTACCGATAAAGCTAAGAAGGCTAAACCAGAAGACAACATCCATGCATACGCTTACTCTCACACATATCCAAATGAATAAATATTAAATGAAACACATTTAGTCCTGCACTTTTGTCACTAACAGTGATCTTGCTTTTCATTTTCTTATTATTTAAACAAGATGAGCAAGAATGGGAGACAGAAGGGGAGTATAACGAACGGCATTTCCTATCACATCGTTACATTTTCTCATTTTAAAACTCTGCTTCCAATGTATCCGTTTGCGGTTCAAAATACATTTGTTTCTGTAGATTAAAGTTGAATTATTCAACAGGTCAGTTATTTTACCTCGAAAACCAAAGGTGTTACTTATCAGCTTTACCTCAAAACTAACAAGCATTAGGCCAATGCAGACTTGGCCGTTCATTTCGTCTGTCACATACCGGGAGCTACAACTTTATTATCATTTAATCACTATAATCATTAATACCTTCTGGATCCATGTTCTCCACGTTTAAGGAGTGATGGATTCGAAATCTCATCGAGTAACAGTCCTTTATCTCAACTATCTGCACCGTTTTGCCAAGAGCGAGAGTTTGCGCATCCAGAAAGTTTAACCGTTTTTGTTTTATTTCAAACTGCCTTCATTGACCGGAAACCGTAAATATTTTAAACTCTGCGCTAAGACACATTCGCATGGCGTTAGTTTTACCGATTCTGACGGGATAAGAAACGTGCGCAATTTCTCAAAATTACCACACAGTGGAGAATTAATGCCGGCAGGATCTTACTGTCTACAAAGCAAGTTCAATGCAAGTATAACCTTCACAAGTAAGACGAAGCATGGCGGCGGAAAAGAACAACATTTTTATTTTACAATTACTTCAAAATTAGGAACAAAAATACGACCAAAAATTCTTTAGTTTGACATGTGATCAAAATACAGAGTAAACTAATACATGATAGCATGCATGCAAAAGATCAACGGCAGAACAGGGACTTTTAACGTTGTCTGCATTAAAAAGGAATTAACCATCCCTCTCAATATAAAATTGGGATAATTTTTTTCTCTTCAGAGGCCTCCATAGAATAGTGCATCCATCCCCTCACTCATGTGTATAGAGACGTATCCTAAGGCTCTGTCAGCAACATTCAGATCAACAACAGCATCAACAATTTCACAGCTAGTTTTAAAACTTGCTTAAACGCACAGTGATTGCAGAAAATGATAAACAAATTAGGTAATATTAATTAAATTATTAAATTGTGCAGATTAATAGTCAGAAAAGGTTATTGAATTTTACATTATGATAAATGAGAACTATACGTGATTACTAATTATTGTTAACTAATTTACTGTATGAATTTTTCCCCCTCGTTGTTAAAAATCATTATATGTCAGGGTGCCAGTCAGTGGAAGCACACAGACACGTTGGCCAGCTGTCCTATTCAACTACTTTTTGGTCATTTATTAAGTAACTGACTAATATTTTCCTGCGGGATCTTCTAATTATGTTGAAATAAAAATGTAACTTACAGCGTAAAAACAAGGAATCCAGTCAGAAGCGCATGGGCCTCTTGTGCGGTGGAGGAGAACTTGAGCCGCTGGTGTCGTCGGGCTCGGCCTTGCGCTTCCTCTGACTGGTGCCAGCGGGCCTCTGAGGAGGCCTCTCCTCCTGCCTCATGCCCCATGTTCGCAGAGAACTGCTCACATGCACGGAGACATGCACGGACATGACCACGGTGTGGTCATCACCATAGTCCGTAATGCCCCAGAGTCCCTCGGGGATGCTGAGCTCATCCAGCTTCCATAGGTAGTTGCGGCCTTCGATCTCTAGCTGCTGCCACGTGCTGTTAGGGCCCACAGGGATCCAGAAGGTGGAGCTGGAGGGCTCAGCATGTTCTGGCTCAATCTGACTTCCAGGTTGAGTGTCAGAAGCCACAGATAAGGATGGAGATGAGGGCTCATCTTCACCCCAGGCCAAGGGGAGAGCCTCAGGAAGCCCATTAGCATCCTCAGTCGTGGATGCTGGAGCTGCAGGGGAAGCCTCCCTTCTAGTGCTGGGTGATGGCAGCTCCTGTCCGTAATGGTCATCCTCCTCAGCTGGTGATTCTCCATCCCCATGCTGGACACCAGTCTCTGTACCATGATGTACCACTTGCAGCCGTGCAGTTGCTACGTGCAATAGGCTGGGATCCAACTCCTCCCCAGTGAGCCGCCAATAAAATGAAGGGACACTGAGGGCCAGAGACTGCAAGTTCTCCATGGTCAGTGGGCTCCTCTCGAAGTTCACGACCAGAATGGAGATGAACTTGTCCTCCACAAACTCATGAACTGGGACAAAATGGAACACAGAGAGATATATAAGAACATGACAATAACTGGATAAATACTCTACTACAAAATCAGTTTAAAATGAGTCCATGGGCTTCAGATTGTCAGATAAATGAAATAATGTGAATTACCGATAAAGCTAAGAAAGCTAAACCAGAAGACAACATCCATGCATACGCTTACTCTCACACATATGCAAATGAATAAATATTAAATGAAACGCATTTAGTCCTGCACTTTTGTCACTAACAGTGATCTTGCTTTTCATTTTCTTATTATTTAAACAAGATGAGCAAGAATGGGAGACAGAAGGGGAGTATAACGAACGGCATTTCCTATCACATCGTTACATTTTCTCATTTTAAAACTCTGCTTCCAATGTATCCGTTTGCAGTTCAAAATACATTTGTTTCTGTAGATTAAAGTTGAATTATTCAACAGGTCGGTTATTTTACCTCGAAAACCAAAGGTGTTACTTATCAGCTTTACCTCAAAACTAACAAGCATTAGGCCAATGCAGACTTGGCCGTTCATTTCGTCTGTCACATACCGGGAGCTACAACTTTATTATCATTTAATCACTATAATCATTAATACCTTCTGGATCCATGTTCTCCACGTTTAAGGAGTGATGGATTCGAAATCTCATCGAGTAACAGTCCTTTATCTCAACTATCTGCACCATTTTGCCAAGAGCGAGAGTTTGCGCATCCAGAAAGTTTAACCGTTTTTGTTTTATTTCAAACTGCCTTCATTGACCGGAAACCGTAAATATTTTAAACTCTGCGCTAAGACACATTCGCATGGCGTTAGTTTTACCGATTCTGACGGGATAAGAAACGTGCGCAATTTCTCAAAATTACCACACAGTGGAGAATTAATGCCGGCAGGATCTTACTGTCTACAAAGCAAGTTCAATGCAAGTATAACCTTCACAAGTAAGACGAAGCATGGCGGCGGAAAAGAACAACATTTTTATTTTACAATTACTTCAAAATTAGGAACAAAAATACGACCAAAAATTCTTTAGTTTGACATGTGATCAAAATACAGAGTAAACTAATACATGATAGCATGCATGCAAAAGATCAACGGCAGAACAGGGACTTTTAACGTTGTCTGCATTAAAAAGGAATTAACCATCCCTCTCAATATAAAATTGGGATAATTTTTTTCTCTTCAGAGGCCTCCATAGAATAGTGCATCCATCCCCTCACTCATGTGTATAGAGACGTATCCTAAGGCTCTGTCAGCAACATTCAGATCAACAACAGCATCAACAATTTCACAGCTAGTTTTAAAACTTGCTTAAACGCACAGTGATTGCAGAAAATGATAAACAAATTAGGTAATATTAATTAAATTATTAAATTGTGCAGATTAATAGTCAGAAAAGGTTATTGAATTTTACATTATGATAAATGAGAACTATACTTGATTACTAATTATTGTTAACTAATTTACTGTATGAATTTTTCCCCCTCGTTGTTAAAAATCATTATATGTCAGGGTGCCAGTCAGTGGAAGCACACAGACACGTTGGCCAGCTGTCCTATTCAACTACTTTTTGGTCATTTATTAAGTAACTGACTAATATTTTCCTGCGGGATCTTCTAATTATGTTGAAATAAAAATGTAACTTACAGCGTAAAAACATGGAATCCAGTCAGAAGCGCATGGGCCTCTTGTGCGGTGGAGGAGAACTTGAGCCGCTGGTGTCGTCGGGCTCGGCCTTGCGCTTCCTCTGACTGGTGCCAGCGGGCCTCTGAGGAGGCCTCTCCTCCTGCCTCATGCCCCATGTTCGCAGAGAACTGCTCACATGCACGGAGACATGCACGGACATGAGCACGGTGTGGTCATCACCGTAGTCCGTAATGCCCCAGAGTCCCTCGGGGATGCTGAGCTCATCCAGCTTCCGCAGGTAGTTGCGGCCTTCGATCTCAAGCTGCTGCCACGTGCTGTTAGGGCCCACAGGGATCCAGAAGGTGGAGCTGGAGGGCTCAGCATGTTCTGGCTCAATCTGACTTCCAGGTTGAGTGTCAGAAGCCACAGATAAGGATGGAGATGAGGGCTCATCTTCACCCCAGGCCAAGGGGAGAGCCTCAGGAAGCCCATTAGCATCCTCAGTCGTGGATGCTGGAGCTGCAGGGGAAGCCTCCCTTCTAGAGCTGGGTGATGGCAGCTCCTGTCCGTAATGGTCATCCTCCTCAGCTGGTGATTCTCCATCCCCATGCTGGACACCAGTCTCTGTACCATGATGTACCACTTGCAGCCGTGCAGTTGCTACGTGCAATAGGCTGGGATCCAACTCCTCCCCAGTGAGCCGCCAATAAAATGAAGGGACACTGAGGGCCAGAGACTGCAAGTTCTCCATGGTCAGTGGGCTCCTCTCGAAGTTCACGACCAGAATGGAGATGAACTTGTCCTCCACAAACTCATGAACTGGGACAAAATGGAACACAGAGAGATATATAAGAACATGACAATAACTGGATAAATACTCTACTACAAAATCAGTTTAAAATGAGCCCATGGGCTTCAGATTGTCAGATAAATGAAATAATGTGAATTACCGATAAAGCTAAGAAAGCTAAACCGGAAGACAACATCCATGCATACGCTTACTCTCACACATATCCAAATGAATAAATATTAAATGAAACACATTTAGTCCTGCACTTTTGTCACTAACAGTGATCTTGCTTTTCATTTTCTTATTATTTAAACAAGATGAGCAAGAATGGGAGACAGAAGGGAAGTATAACGAACGGCATTTCCTATCACATCGTTACATTTTCTCATTTTAAAACTCTGCTTCCAATGTATCCGTTTGCAGTTCAAAATACATTTGTTTCTGTAGATAAAAGTTGAATTATTCAACAGGTCGGTTATTTTACCTCGAAAACCAAAGGTGTTACTTATCAGCTTTACCTCAAAACTAACAAGCATTAGGCCAATGCAGACTTGGCCGTTCATTTCGTCTGTCACATACCGGGAGCTACAACTTTATTATCATTTAATCACTATAATCATTAATACCTTCTGGATCCATGTTCTCCACGTTTAAGGAGTGATGGATTCGAAATCTCATCGAGTAACAGTCCTTTATCTCAACTATCTGCACCATTTTGCCAAGAGCGAGAGTTTGCGCATCCAGAAAGTTTAACCGTTTTTGTTTTATTTCAAACTGCCTTCATTGACCGGAAACCGTAAATATTTTAAACTCTGCGCTAAGACACATTCGCATGGCGTTAGTTTTACCGATTCTGACGGGATAAGAAACGTGCGCAATTTCTCAAAATTACCACACAGTGGAGAATTAATGCCGGCAGGATCTTACTGTCTACAAAGCAAGTTCAATGCAAGCATAACCTTCACAAGTAAAACGAAGCATGGCGGCGGAAAAGAACAACATTTTTATTTTACAATTACTTCAAAATTAGGAACAAAAATACGACCAAAAATTCTTTAGTTTGACATGTGATCAAAATACAGAGTAAACTAATACATGATAGCATGCATGCAAAAGATCAACGGCAGAACAGGGACTTTTAACGTTGTCTGCATTAAAAAGGAATTAACCATCCCTCTCAATATAAAATTGGGATAATTTTTTTCTCTTCAGAGGCCTCCATAGAATAGTGCATCCATCCCCTCACTCATGTGTATAGAGACGTATCCTAAGGCTCTGTCAGCAACATTCAGATCAACAACAGCATCAACAATTTCACAGCTAGTTTTAAAACTTGCTTAAACGCACAGTGATTGCAGAAAATGATAAACAAATTAGGTAATATTAATTAAATTATTAAATTGTGCAGATTAATAGTCAGAAAAGGTTTTTCAATTTTACATTATGATAAATGAGAACTATAGGTGATTACTAATTATTGTTAACTAATTTACTGTATGAATTTTTCCCCCTCGTTGTTAAAAATCATTATATGTCAGGGTGCCAGTCAGTGGAAGCACACAGACACGTTGGCCAGCTTTCCTATTCAACTACTTTTTGGTCATTTATTAAGTAACTGACTAATATTTTCCTGCGGGATCTTCTAATTATGTTGAAATAAAAATGTAACTTACAGCGTAAAAACATGGAATCCAGTCAGAAGCGCATGGGCCTCTTGTGCGGTGGAGGAGAACTTGAGCCGCTGGTGTCGTCGGGCTCGGCCTTGCGCTTCCTCTGACTGGTGCCAGCGGGCCTCTGAGGAGGCCTCTCCTCCTGCCTCATGCCCCATGTTCGCAGAGAACTGCTCACATGCACGGGGACATGCACGGACATGACCACGGTGTGGTCATCGCCGTAGTCCGTAATGCCCCAGAGTCCCTCGGGGATGCTGAGCTCATCCAGCTTCCGCAGGTAGTTGCGGCCTTCGATCTCAAGCTGCTGCCACGTGCTGTTAGGGCCCACAGGGATCCAGAAGGTGGAGCTGGAGGGCTCAGCATGTTCTGGCTCAATCTGACTTCCAGGTTGAGTGTCAGAAGCCACAGATAAGGATGGAGATGAGGGCTCATCTTCACCCCAGGCCAAGGGGAGAGCCTCAGGAAGCCCATTAGCATCCTCAGTCGTGGATGCTGGAGCTGCAGGGGAAGCCTCCCTTCTAGAGCTGGGTGATGGCAGCTCCTGTCCGTAATGGTCATCCTCCTCAGCTGGTGATTCTCCATCCCCATGCTGGACACCAGTCTCTGTACCATGATGTACCACTTGCAGCCGTGCAGTTGCTACGTGCAATAGGCTGGGATCCAACTCCTCCCCAGTGAGCCGCCAATAAAATGAAGGGACACTGAGGGCCAGAGACTGCAAGTTCTCCATGGTCAGTGGGCTCCTCTCGAAGTTCACAACCAGAATGGAGATGAACTTGTCCTCCACAAACTCATGAACTGGGACAAAATGGAACACAGAGAGATATATAAGAACATGACAATAACTGGATAAATACTCTACTACAAAATCAGTTTAAAATGAGTCCATGGGCTTCAGATTGTCAGATAAATGAAATAATGTGAATTACCGATAAAGCTAAGAAAGCTAAACCAGAAGACAACATCCATGCATACGCTTACTCTCACACATATGCAAATGAATAAATATTAAATGAAACGCATTTAGTCCTGCACTTTTGTCACTAACAGTGATCTTGCTTTTCATTTTCTTATTATTTAAACAAGATGAGCAAGAATGGGAGACAGAAGGGGAGTATAACGAACGGCATTTCCTATCACATCGTTACATTTTCTCATTTTAAAACTCTGCTTCCAATGTATCCGTTTGCAGTTCAAAATACATTTGTTTCTGTAGATTAAAGTTGAATTATTCAACAGGTCGGTTATTTTACCTCGAAAACCAAAGGTGTTACTTATCAGCTTTACCTCAAAACTAACAAGCATTAGGCCAATGCAGACTTGGCCGTTCATTTCGTCTGTCACATACCGGGAGCTACAACTTTATTATCATTTAATCACTATAATCATTAATACCTTCTGGATCCATGTTCTCCACGTTTAAGGAGTGATGGATTCGAAATCTCATCGAGTAACAGTCCTTTATCTCAACTATCTGCACCATTTTGCCAAGAGCGAGAGTTTGCGCATCCAGAAAGTTTAACCGTTTTTGTTTTATTTCAAACTGCCTTCGTTGACCGGAAACCGTAAATATTTTAAACACTGCGCTAAGACACATTCGCATGGCGTTAGTTTTACCGATTCTGACGGGATAAGAAACGTGCGCAATTTCTCAAAATTACCACACAGTGGAGAATTAATGCCGGCAGGATCTTACTGTCTACAAAGCAAGTTCAATGCAAGCATAACCTTCACAAGTAAGACGAAGCATGGCGGCGGAAAAGAACAACATTTTTATTTTACAATTACTTCAAAATTAGGAACAAAAATACGACCAAAAATTCTTTAGTTTGACATGTGATCAAAATACAAAGTAAACTAATACATGATAGCATGCATGCAAAAGATCAACGGCAGAACAGGGACTTTTAACGTTGTCTGCATTAAAAAGGAATTAACCATCCCTCTCAATATAAAATTGGGATAATTTTTTTCTCTTCAGAGGCCTCCATAGAATAGTGCATCCATCCCCTCACTCATGTGTATAGAGACGTATCCTAAGGCTCTGTCAGCAACATTCAGATCAACAACAGCATCAACAATTTCACAGCTAGTTTTAAAACTTGCTTAAACGCACAGTGATTGCAGAAAATGATAAACAAATTAGGTACTATTAATTAAATTATTAAATTGTGCAGATTAATAGTCAGAAAAGGTTTTTCAATTTTACATTATGATAAATGAGAACTATAGGTGATTACTAATTATTGTTAACTAATTTACTGTATGAATTTTTCCCTCTCGTTGTTAAAAATCATTATATGTCAGGGTGCCAGTCAGTGGAAGCACACAGACACGTTGGCCAGCTGTCCTATTCAACTACTTTTTGGTCATTTATTAAGTAACTGACTAATATTTTCCTGCGGGATCTTCTAATTATGTTGAAATAAAAATGTAACTTACAGCGTAAAAACATGGAATCAAGTCAGAAGCGCATGGGCCTCTTGTGCGGTGGAGGAGAACTTGAGCCGCTGGTGTCGTCGGGCTCAGCCTTGCGCTTCCTCTGTCTGGTGCCAGCGGGCCTCTGAGGAGGCCTCTCCTCCTGCCTCACGCCCCATGTTCGCAGAGAACTGCTCACATGCACGGAGACATGCACGGACATGACCACGGTGTGATCATCACCGTAGTCCGTGATGCTCCAGAGTCCATCGGAGATGCTGAGCTCATCCAGCTTCCGCAGGTAGTTGCGGCCTTCGATCTCAAGCTGCTGCCACGTGCTGTTAGGGCCCACAGGGATCCAGAAGGTGGAGCTGGAGGGCTCAGCATGTTCTGGCTCAATCTGACTTCCAGGTTGAGTGTCAGAAGCCACAGATAAGGATGGAGATGAGGGCTCATCTTCACCCCAGGCCAAGGGGAGAGCCTCAGGAAGCCCATTAGCATCCTCAGTCGTGGATGCTGGAGCTGCAGGGGAAGCCTCCCTTATAGAGCTGGATGATGGCAGCTCATGTCCGTAATGGTCATCCTCCCCAGCTGGTGATTCTCCATCCCCATGCTGTACACCAGTCTCTGTACCATGATGTACCACTTGCAGTCGTGCAGGTGCTACGTGCAATAGGCTGGGATCCAACTCCTCCCCAGTGAGCCGCCAATAAAATGAAGGGACACTGAGGGCCAGAGACTGCAAGTTCTCCATGGTCAGTGGGCTCCTCTCGAAGTTCACGACCAGAATGGAGATGAACTTGTCCTCCACAAACTCATGAACTGGGACAAAATGGAACACAGAGAGATATATAAGAACATGACAATAACTGGATAAATACTCTACTACAAAATCAGTTTAAAATGAGTCCATGGGCTTCAGATTGTCAGATAAATGAAATAATGTGAATTACCGATAAAGCTAAGAAAGCTAAACCAGAAGACAACATCCATGCATACGCTTACTCTCACACATATCCAAATGAATAAATATTAAATGAAACACATTTAGTCCTGCACTTTTGTCACTAACAGTGATCTTGCTTTTCATTTTCTTATTATTTAAACAAGATGAGCAAGAATGGGAGACAGAAGGGGAGTATAACGAACGGCATTTCCTATCACATCGTTACATTTTCTCATTTTAAAACTCTGCTTCCAATGTATCCGTTTGCAGTTCAAAATACATTTGTTTCTGTAGATAAAAGTTGAATTATTCAACAGGTCGGTTATTTTACCTCGAAAACCAAAGGTGTTACTTATCAGCTTTACCTCAAAACTAACAAGCATTAGGCCAATGCAGACTTGGCCGTTCATTTCGTATGTCACATACCGGGAGCTACAACTTTATTATCATTTAATCACTATAATCATTAATACCTTCTGGATCCATGTTCTCCACGTTTAAGGAGTGATGGATTCGAAATCTCATCGAGTAACAGTCCTTTATCTCAACTATCTGCACCATTTTGCCAAGAGCGAGAGTTTGCGCATCCAGAAAGTTTAACCGTTTTTGTTTTATTTCAAACTGCCTTCATTGACCGGAAACCGTAAATATTTTAAACTCTGCGCTAAGACACATTCGCATGGCGTTAGTTTTACCGATTCTGACGGGATAAGAAACGTGCGCAATTTCTCAAAATTACCACACAGTGGAGAATTAATGCCGGCAGGATCTTACTGTCTACAAAGCAAGTTCAATGCAAGCATAACCTTCACAAGTAAAACGAAGCATGGCGGCGGAAAAGAACAACATTTTTATTTTACAATTACTTCAAAATTAGGAACAAAAATACGACCAAAAATTCTTTAGTTTGACATGTGATCAAAATACAGAGTAAACTAATACATGATAGCATGCATGCAAAAGATCAACGGCAGAACAGGGACTTTTAACGTTGTCTGCATTAAAAAGGAATTAACCATCCCTCTCAATATAAAATTGGGATAATTTTTTTCTCTTCAGAGGCCTCCATAGAATAGTGCATCCATCCCCTCACTCATGTGTATAGAGACGTATCCTAAGGCTCTGTCAGCAACATTCAGATCAACAACAGCATCAACAATTTCACAGCTAGTTTTAAAACTTGCTTAAACGCACAGTGATTGCAGAAAATGATAAACAAATTAGGTAATATTAATTAAATTATTAAATTGTGCAGATTAATAGTCAGAAAAGGTTTTTCAATTTTACATTATGATAAATGAGAACTATAGGTGATTACTAATTATTGTTAACTAATTTACTGTATGAATTTTTCCCCCTCGTTGTTAAAAATCATTATATGTCAGGGTGCCAGTCAGTGGAAGCACACAGACACGTTGGCCAGCTTTCCTATTCAACTACTTTTTGGTCATTTATTAAGTAACTGACTAATATTTTCCTGCGGGATCTTCTAATTATGTTGAAATAAAAATGTAACTTACAGCGTAAAAACATGGAATCCAGTCAGAAGCGCATGGGCCTCTTGTGCGGTGGAGGAGAACTTGAGCCGCTGGTGTCGTCGGGCTCGGCCTTGCGCTTCCTCTGACTGGTGCCAGCGGGCCTCTGAGGAGGCCTCTCCTCCTGCCTCATGCCCCATGTTCGCAGAGAACTGCTCACATGCACGGGGACATGCACGGACATGACCACGGTGTGGTCATCGCCGTAGTCCGTAATGCCCCAGAGTCCCTCGGGGATGCTGAGCTCATCCAGCTTCCGCAGGTAGTTGCGGCCTTCGATCTCAAGCTGCTGCCACGTGCTGTTAGGGCCCACAGGGATCCAGAAGGTGGAGCTGGAGGGCTCAGCATGTTCTGGCTCAATCTGACTTCCAGGTTGAGTGTCAGAAGCCACAGATAAGGATGGAGATGAGGGCTCATCTTCACCCCAGGCCAAGGGGAGAGCCTCAGGAAGCCCATTAGCATCCTCAGTCGTGGATGCTGGAGCTGCAGGGGAAGCCTCCCTTCTAGAGCTGGGTGATGGCAGCTCCTGTCCGTAATGGTCATCCTCCTCAGCTGGTGATTCTCCATCCCCATGCTGGACACCAGTCTCTGTACCATGATGTACCACTTGCAGCCGTGCAGTTGCTACGTGCAATAGGCTGGGATCCAACTCCTCCCCAGTGAGCCGCCAATAAAATGAAGGGACACTGAGGGCCAGAGACTGCAAGTTCTCCATGGTCAGTGGGCTCCTCTCGAAGTTCACAACCAGAATGGAGATGAACTTGTCCTCCACAAACTCATGAACTGGGACAAAATGGAACACAGAGAGATATATAAGAACATGACAATAACTGGATAAATACTCTACTACAAAATCAGTTTAAAATGAGTCCATGGGCTTCAGATTGTCAGATAAATGAAATAATGTGAATTACCGATAAAGCTAAGAAAGCTAAACCAGAAGACAACATCCATGCATACGCTTACTCTCACACATATGCAAATGAATAAATATTAAATGAAACGCATTTAGTCCTGCACTTTTGTCACTAACAGTGATCTTGCTTTTCATTTTCTTATTATTTAAACAAGATGAGCAAGAATGGGAGACAGAAGGGGAGTATAACGAACGGCATTTCCTATCACATCGTTACATTTTCTCATTTTAAAACTCTGCTTCCAATGTATCCGTTTGCAGTTCAAAATACATTTGTTTCTGTAGATTAAAGTTGAATTATTCAACAGGTCGGTTATTTTACCTCGAAAACCAAAGGTGTTACTTATCAGCTTTACCTCAAAACTAACAAGCATTAGGCCAATGCAGACTTGGCCGTTCATTTCGTCTGTCACATACCGGGAGCTACAACTTTATTATCATTTAATCACTATAATCATTAATACCTTCTGGATCCATGTTCTCCACGTTTAAGGAGTGATGGATTCGAAATCTCATCGAGTAACAGTCCTTTATCTCAACTATCTGCACCATTTTGCCAAGAGCGAGAGTTTGCGCATCCAGAAAGTTTAACCGTTTTTGTTTTATTTCAAACTGCCTTCGTTGACCGGAAACCGTAAATATTTTAAACACTGCGCTAAGACACATTCGCATGGCGTTAGTTTTACCGATTCTGACGGGATAAGAAACGTGCGCAATTTCTCAAAATTACCACACAGTGGAGAATTAATGCCGGCAGGATCTTACTGTCTACAAAGCAAGTTCAATGCAAGCATAACCTTCACAAGTAAGACGAAGCATGGCGGCGGAAAAGAACAACATTTTTATTTTACAATTACTTCAAAATTAGGAACAAAAATACGACCAAAAATTCTTTAGTTTGACATGTGATCAAAATACAAAGTAAACTAATACATGATAGCATGCATGCAAAAGATCAACGGCAGAACAGGGACTTTTAACGTTGTCTGCATTAAAAAGGAATTAACCATCCCTCTCAATATAAAATTGGGATAATTTTTTTCTCTTCAGAGGCCTCCATAGAATAGTGCATCCATCCCCTCACTCATGTGTATAGAGACGTATCCTAAGGCTCTGTCAGCAACATTCAGATCAACAACAGCATCAACAATTTCACAGCTAGTTTTAAAACTTGCTTAAACGCACAGTGATTGCAGAAAATGATAAACAAATTAGGTACTATTAATTAAATTATTAAATTGTGCAGATTAATAGTCAGAAAAGGTTTTTCAATTTTACATTATGATAAATGAGAACTATAGGTGATTACTAATTATTGTTAACTAATTTACTGTATGAATTTTTCCCTCTCGTTGTTAAAAATCATTATATGTCAGGGTGCCAGTCAGTGGAAGCACACAGACACGTTGGCCAGCTGTCCTATTCAACTACTTTTTGGTCATTTATTAAGTAACTGACTAATATTTTCCTGCGGGATCTTCTAATTATGTTGAAATAAAAATGTAACTTACAGCGTAAAAACATGGAATCAAGTCAGAAGCGCATGGGCCTCTTGTGCGGTGGAGGAGAACTTGAGCCGCTGGTGTCGTCGGGCTCAGCCTTGCGCTTCCTCTGTCTGGTGCCAGCGGGCCTCTGAGGAGGCCTCTCCTCCTGCCTCACGCCCCATGTTCGCAGAGAACTGCTCACATGCACGGAGACATGCACGGACATGACCACGGTGTGATCATCACCGTAGTCCGTGATGCTCCAGAGTCCATCGGAGATGCTGAGCTCATCCAGCTTCCGCAGGTAGTTGCGGCCTTCGATCTCAAGCTGCTGCCACGTGCTGTTAGGGCCCACAGGGATCCAGAAGGTGGAGCTGGAGGGCTCAGCATGTTCTGGCTCAATCTGACTTCCAGGTTGAGTGTCAGAAGGCACAGATAAGGATGGAGATGAGGGCTCATCTTCACCCCAGGCCAAGGGGAGAGCCTCAGGAAGCCCATTAGCATCCTCAGTCGTGGATGCTGGAGCTGCAGGGGAAGCCTCCCTTATAGAGCTGGATGATGGCAGCTCATGTCCGTAATGGTCATCCTCCCCAGCTGGTGATTCTCCATCCCCATGCTGTACACCAGTCTCTGTACCATGATGTACCACTTGCAGTAGTGCAGGTGCTACGTGCAATAGGCTGGGATCCAACTCCTCCCCAGTGAGCCGCCAATAAAATGAAGGGACACTGAGGGCCAGAGACTGCAAGTTCTCCATGGTCAGTGGGCTCCTCTCGAAGTTCACGACCAGAATGGAGATGAACTTGTCCTCCACAAACTCATGAACTGGGACAAAATGGAACACAGAGAGATATATAAGAACATGACAATAACTGGATAAATACTCTACTACAAAATCAGTTTAAAATGAGTCCATGGGCTTCAGATTGTCAGATAAATGAAATAATGTGAATTACCGATAAAGCTAAGAAAGCTAAACCAGAAGACAACATCCATGCATACGCTTACTCTCACACATATCCAAATGAATAAATATTAAATGAAACACATTTAGTCCTGCACTTTTGTCACTAACAGTGATCTTGCTTTTCATTTTCTTATTATTTAAACAAGATGAGCAAGAATGGGAGACAGAAGGGGAGTATAACGAACGGCATTTCCTATCACATCGTTACATTTTCTCATTTTAAAACTCTGCTTCCAATGTATCCGTTTGCAGTTCAAAATACATTTGTTTCTGTAGATAAAAGTTGAATTATTCAACAGGTCGGTTATTTTACCTCGAAAACCAAAGGTGTTACTTATCAGCTTTACCTCAAAACTAACAAGCATTAGGCCAATGCAGACTTGGCCGTTCATTTCGTATGTCACATACCGGGAGCTACAACTTTATTATCATTTAATCACTATAATCATTAATACCTTCTGGATCCATGTTCTCCACGTTTAAGGAGTGATGGATTCGAAATCTCATCGAGTAACAGTCCTTTATCTCAACTATCTGCACCATTTTGCCAAGAGCGAGAGTTTGCGCATCCAGAAAGTTTAACCGTTTTTGTTTTATTTCAAACTGCCTTCATTGACCGGAAACCGTAAATATTTTAAACTCTGCGCTAAGACACATTCGCATGGCGTTAGTTTTACCGATTCTGACGGGATAAGAAACGTGCGCAATTTCTCAAAATTACCACACAGTGGAGAATTAATGCCGGCAGGATCTTACTGTCTACAAAGCAAGTTCAATGCAAGTATAACCTTCACAAGTAAGACGAAGCATGGCGGCGGAAAAGAACAACATTTTTATTTTACAATTACTTCAAAATTAGGAACAAAAATACGACCAAAAATTCTTTAGTTTGACATGTGATCAAAATACAGAGTAAACTAATACATGATAGCATGCATGCAAAAGATCAACGGCAGAACAGGGACTTTTAACGTTGTCTGCATTAAAAAGGAATTAACCATCCCTCTCAATATAAAATTGGGATAATTTTTTTCTCTTCAGAGGCCTCCATAGAATAGTGCATTCATCCCCTCACTCATGTGTATAGAGACGTATCCTAAGGCTCTGTCAGCAACATTCAGATCAACAACAGCATCAACAATTTCACAGCTAGTTTTAAAACTTGCTTAAACGCACAGTGATTGCAGAAAATGATAAACAAATTAGGTACTATTAATTAAATTATTAAATTGTGCAGATTAATAGTCAGAAAAGGTTTTTCAATTTTACATTATGATAAATGAGAACTATAGGTGATTACTAATTATTGTTAACTAATTTACTGTATGAATTTTTCCCCCTCGTTGTTAAAAATCATTATATGTCAGGGTGCCAGTCAGTGGAAGCACACAGACACGTTGGCCAGCTGTCCTATTCAACTACTTTTTGGTCATTTATTAAGTAACTGACTAATATTTTCCTGCGGGATCTTCTAATTATGTTGAAATAAAAATGTAACTTACAGCGTAAAAACATGGAATCAAGTCAGAAGCGCATGGGCCTCTTGTGCGGTGGAGGAGAACTTGAGCCGCTGGTGTCGTCGGGCTCGGCCTTGCGCTTCCTCTGTCTGGTGCCAGCGGGCCTCTGAGGAGGCCTCTCCTCCTGCCTCACGCCCCATGTTCGCAGAGAACTGCTCACATGCACGGAGACATGCACGGACATGACCACGGTGTGATCATCACCGTAGTCCGTAATGCTCCAGAGTCCATCGGAGATGCTGAGCTCATCCAGCTTCCGCAGGTAGTTGCGGCCTTCGATCTCAAGCTGCTGCCACGTGCTGTTAGGGCCCACAGGGATCCAGAAGGTGGAGCTGGAGGGCTCAGAATGTTCTGGCTCAATCTGACTTCCAGGTTGAGTGTCAGAAGGCACAGATAAGGATGGAGATGAGGGCTCATCTTCACCCCAGGCCAAGGGGAGAGCCTCAGGAAGCCCATTAGTATCCTCAGTCGTGGATGCTGGAGCTGCAGGGGAAGCCTCCCTTATAGAGCTGGATGATGGCAGCTCCTGTCCGTAATGGTCATCCTCCTCAGCTGGTGATTCTCCATCCCCATGCTGGACACCAGTCTCTGTACCATGATGTACCACTTGCAGTCGTGCAGGTGCTACGTGCAATAGGCTGGGATCCAGCTCCTCCCCAGTGAGCCGCCAATAAAATGAAGGGACACTGAGGGCCAGAGACTGCAAGTTCTCCATGGTCAGTGGGCTCCTCTCGAAGTTCACGACCAGAATGGAGATGAACTTGTCCTCCAAAAACTCATGAACTGGGACAAAATGGAACACAGAGAGATATATAAGAACATGACAATAACTGGATAAATACTCTACTACAAAATCCGTTTAAAATTAGTCCATGGGCTTCAGATTGTCAGATAAATGAAATAATGTGAATTACCGATAAAGCTAAGAAAGCTAAACCAGAAGACAACATCCATGCATACGCTTACTCTCACACATATCCAAATGAATAAATATTAAATGAAACACATTTAGTCCTGCACTTTTGTCACTAACAGTGATCTTGCTTTTCATTTTCTTATTATTTAAACAAGATGAGCAAGAATGGGAGACAGAAGGGGAGTATAACGAACGGCATTTCCTATCACATCGTTACATTTTCTCATTTTAAAACTCCGCTTCCAATGTATCCGTTTGCAGTTCTAAATACATTCATTTCTGTAGATAAAACTTGAATTATTCAACCGGTCGGTTATTTTACCTCGAAAACCAAATGTGTTACTTATCAGCTTTACCTCAAAACTAACAAGCATTAGGCCAATGCAGACTTGGCCGTTCATTTCGTTTGTCACATACCAGGAGCTACAACTTTATTATCATTTAATCATTATAATCATTAATACCTTCTGGATCCATGTTCTCCATGTTTAAGGAGTGATGGATTCGAATTCTCATCGAATAACAGTCCTTTATCTCGACTATCTGCACCATCTTGCCAAGAGCGAGAGTTTGCGCATCCAGAAAGTTTAAACGTTTTTGTTTTATTTCAAACTGCCTTCATTGACCGGAAACCGTAAATATTCTAAACTCTGCGCTAAGACACATTCGCATGGCGTTAGTTATACCGATTCTGACGGGATAAGAAACGTGCGCAATTTCTCAAAATTACCACACAGTGCAGAATTAATGCCGGCAGGATCTTACTGTCTACAAAGCAAGTTCAATGCAAGCATAACCTTCACAAGTAAGACGAAGCATGGCGGCGGAAAAGAACAACATTTTTATTTTACAATTACTTCAAAATTAGGAACAAAAATACGACCAAAAATTCTTTAGTTTGACATGTGATCAAAATACATAGTAAACTAATACATGATAGCATGCATGCAAAAGATCAACGGCAGAACTGGGACTTTTAACGCAGTCTGCATTAAAATGGAATTAACCATCCCTCTCAATATAAAATTGGGATAATTTTTTCTCTTCAGAGGCCTCCATAGAATAGTGCATCCATCCCCTCACTCATCTGTATGAAGACGTATCCTAAGGCTCCGTCAGCAACATTCAGATCAACAACAGCATCAACAATTTCACAGCTAGTTTTAAAACTTGCTTTAACGCACAGTGATTGCAGAAAATGATAAACAATTTAGGTAATATTAATTAAATTATTAAAATGTGCAGATTAATAGTCAGAAATGGTTTTTGAATTTTACATCATGATAAATGAGAACTATAGGTGATTACTAATTATTGTTAACTAATTTACTGTATGAATTTTTCCCCCTCGTTGTCAGGGTGCCAGTCAGTGGAAGAACACAGACACGTTGGCCAGCTGTCCTATTCATTCAGCACCAGCCCATCTAGTAGAGAATTCAGCACCACGGATAGTGACCTGTGTTACTATGACATCAGGTTCCTTCATTGGCTCTATATGTTTTTCTAGAAATAACTAAATGGCTCTGTTGCAGAAATTTCCAGCCATAGACTTGGTTCCTGTATGAAGAGGATATTTTATTTTTACTCAGACCTACAGAAAACCAGCTCTGCACGCGATCTCCCCTTTACTGCTGGAGCAGGGCACACGCAGATCAACAAGTGACAATGCAGCAAATACAGATGAACAATTTCTCACAGCTTCAGAAGGAGTCAGATTACTTTGTAATTCAGAGTTTGTCTAAGACTTCTGCTAGAACATTTTGTGCACTTGAGCCTACTTTCAAAATGTATGGCACCTGGGTCTACTAAAACAAGGTGATGCTGCCTGAACCACCAACCAAGGCTGGGGAGGAAAGGGAGGAATACTAGCCAAAGCAAGGAAGAAAAGCAGCCCACCCTATCTCATGGTCATGAATACAAGAGTTAGGGAGTGTTATGAAGAAGACACCACACTTAAGACCACACAGTGAATTACACCAGAGAGAGTTATTGCATTCTAGCTGTGTTACGTAACATTCCTCAGCCTTCGGTTTTTTCCACACTATGAAGGACATAATTCAGGGTGACAAACAAAACAGCGGAACTGTAGGGCAGCCATTTATTTGTTTCAGTAGTTTTAAGAAAACTTGAACATAAAATGTTTGTTTTGCTTAGATATAAGTCCAGTTGTAGCAGACTTATATTGGCTTTAAGTGATGGATGTTGCTTGTGTTAATACTGCTTTGATTTTGAGGATGAAGTCTGAAGTGTAGGTGACATAGAAGCATGTAGTTTGATGTTTGGAGGTTGTAGTTTTTCATGGGACAATTTGAATATGGAGTACTGGTGTTGTACTTTTTAAGAGGACAGCTCACGAAAACTAATACAGAGTATTATAAGTACCTCTCTTTAAAGGAACTGAGCTCTCTTAGTGTATTTTACATCACATACACTCTTGGTTCGCTGGGCGGTCCATCCCACTGTAGTTGGAGAAAGCTGCCATCAGTCGTTCGGTGTAGCACTCGCAGGATTTACTAGGCTCCTGCTTAAACTGATGCATCATCATCCAGTCCATGCGCGGGGCGACCTGTATCAGAAGGGCTGCCACATAGCGAGGTCTGTTCTGCCTGGGATCCAGCAGGTCACTGACAATGTCCTTCAACTCCTTCATCTACAGTGTCAGATGACCAAAGTTATCTCCCTCTTGAGGATTTGTAAATAACAACATAGGGGCAAGAATTTTTTCTGCCTCGTCCTACTGCCTGAGTTTTTGACCGCGGCACGTCGTCACTGATAAGGAGGTGGAGTCGGGCGCTGAATGGTTATGATCCTCATCTGCAGGGGGGAGAGGGGAAGGGGCAGGGGAACCAGTTGCTACTCCTCCCTCGGCGGCATAAGGAGGAGACTGCTGTTTGGGCAGCAATGCTTGGGCAGGGGCCACACAGTTTATTCCTGGGTATCTAATTAGCAGACACCTTTTGGTTCCTTCAGGGGCTCCACAGACAAACTCATTGACAAAATAGAGTCGTCACAGAAAAATGCTTTGTCACATGCTCAGCCGACATGGACTGTGTGCTGTTTACATATTTTTGGCAGAAACGGAAAGCTCATATGCATATCAGCATATTTTTGGCACAAGTGGAACTCCATCATTTTAAAGAGGGTAAACTCTTCAGGAAATTTACAATGTCAGAATAAACTGATTTTTTAACAGGAGTAACTAATGTGTCCTAATAGGACTGGACGATATGGCAAAAATTTATATCACGATATATTTCTTAATTTTGGTCGATACGATATAATTCCGATATCGATATGGACAATATTAAAAAGCCTCAGGAAAAAACTGCCGAGGACACACACAATGGATGTCTGCAAACTGAATTTGCAAAGTCTATAATACCTCCGGGCTCCTCCTATTAAAATTATATCATTTTTTTTTTATAAAAACAGTACAAAAAAAAAGGTTCAATTTTTATTTGTATTTAGCCTTTACAAAAAAGAAATGTGAAATAAACTATCAGATAAATAAAACTCTCAGACTCAGCTTATTAACAATAATATATTTCCATTTAAACTAGAACAGGCTGATTATTCATATACAGTCGAACCCGGTTATGTCGCTGGCCTAGGGGGTTGCCAAAAAGTGTCGAGATAACCGATGATCGAGATAACCGAAAACCAATATGGCAGCAATATATTAGCATGTGCTTGAAATTTATTTATGTGCGTTAATAACTGAGGATGTACATGCACGGGTTTTTGGTGTTTTTGGCATTGCCGCGATTTGTTTGACGCGATCGGCATGCTATAAATATGTACATACATCGGGGCCGGTTCTAGACATGCATATATGAGGGGGCAGACAGAAATGTGAAGGGGGCACATGGTGGCGACAAAGGCGGGAAAGGGGTGGGGTGGTGCTCTGGATAACTGTTTTTGTCATGTAATTGGATTGCACTTTGTCAGGCCTCTACCCTAAGACCTGTCCAACTTGGGTGTCCCACCTGAAGGCTAAGCTTCTGCTGGTGTAGCTCTTAGGGTTACCGAGGTGGTTAAAATGGTACGGTCCACACTAGGGGTGTCTGAAATCGTTTTAAATAAAATTTTCCTACAAGGTGAGGTTCTTTCTTTAAAAAAAAAAAAAAAGAAAAATGTTAAGACCTCCCCCCCCCCCCCCCCCCCGATCAGTACAGTACCCCCCGATCAAGACCCCCCCCCCAAATAGACAAAATGATGATTTTGACGAGAGAGATTGCTGCTTCCTCTAAACCTCCCGCAATCGCGCAGCTCATTTCGCTCTGCCCTGCCTACTGAGAAACTGGCTCATTTGCATACTAACAGTGATTGGATGTTTAGCTGGGGGGAGGGTGAGTGGGGGATCTCTGCCGAGTGCCGCGTGAGCCCGCGCACAAACAGAACGCGGAGGGAAAGAGCGAACAAGAAGTGAAACTTATCATCTCGTTTGTGCCTTTTTCAATGGATTTTTCAGCTACTGTAGTAAATCTTGTCCATATTCAGTTTGTGGGTAATTATTATTTTCTTCCTCAACTTCTAAAAGTTTGATTTAAGGGGGCAGGACGTTTGCTTAAGGGGGCGTTGCCCCTTCTTGCCCCAGTGTAGAGCCGGCCCCGACATACATTGCTTAACAAAAGGCATATGTGCACCAACTAACAGCAGAGATTTACCAGTATACAATAAAAACCACCGTTGTTTCTAGATACAAACCTTTAATTATATTCTCTAACATTGAAAACACAAAGATCGCTCACAAAATCACAAAAAACCTGCGGGGTGTACTTAGCCTTGTCGTTTTCACAAAAAGCTAACCAGTGTCAAAATTAAATTCACGAGTCATTTCCCTCTGACACAGCTCTGAAAAGTATCATACACGGGGTTACTATGGTTTCTTTACAAAGTCTAAAATGCTTTGTTGCTTTTGCTTTTAACAGTCTGCTTGAAAACAAATGCTTCAATATGATTTATGCTGTCTAAAAAAGTTTTACCTGGATCGCGTTTCACAGCTGCGTTGTTCAGCAAATTACCATGCAAATGCGATTTGAATACGCGCTGTTTAGCACTTGTGATACATTTTTAAAAGCCGGCGAATCGTCCTGGGGATGGAGATAACCGATGTTAAGTGGCGATTTTGGCCCTCTTTTGTGCTCAAGATATTAGGGTTCGGCGACATAAAAGAATCGACATAACCGATGAGAAAATGCTAAGACAAAGGGGAATTTGGCGGTTCCCTCTATACATTTGGTATATTCAAATGTATATCGAAATATTGGAAATGTGTTTAAAAATCGTATCGCCGTTATTGAAAAAAATTCTATCGCGATATATATTGATATCGCATTATTGTCCAGCCCTATGTCCTAATAAGGAAATACATACAATCAGAATAAAATACCTGTGGTTTTTAACAGTGGTAACAATCTGATACGGAAAGGTATCAGATCAACATATCTATAGCATGTAACGGAGCTTGCTCCCCTCCAGAACTCATTGTTCCAGTAGTTATCTGAAATTGTCGTTATTTGGAATATTAAAGACTATGAACAAAAATGGACAATGCAAGAAAATAAAACAATGAGTATGACAGAAAACTAGAGTATTGTTGCAACGGTTGGTACTAGCTGGGTTATGTACTAGCTCACATTAGAGAAACATCATAAATGCTACTAATACACAACTGGGGGGGGGGGGGGGTGTGGCTCAGTACATGGGCTAAGTCCTTGTGCCTGTAATCAGAAGGTCACCGGTCCAAACCCAACCTCAGCACGTCCTTTAGCAAGGCCCTTAACACCCAGCTTCCTGGGGGCCCACACAGGTGACTGTCTTTCACATAGTGCTTGATTTATAAAGAGCAAATTGAGGGAGGTGTAAAGAAGACAATTTCCCCACAGGGATCAATAAAAGTATCAATTATTATTATAACTGTAACTGCACGTAATAACCGGAAAGCATAATTGCTTACTTTCTGTCGAAAATTCTTGCAGCAATATGCTACATTTATGAGCTAGCGGACATGTAATTCTGTTCTACGCATGCGCTTTAACTGAGAGTGTGCTATTCTGATAGGTATGCTATAATGTCAAAACACCTGTACTAATGAAATGTAATACACAACAGCTTTCAAAAATGCGGTAGCATGGTACCTTTTCAATGGCGGTATAACATGCAGCTAGTCTGCAAAAACTCTTTGGTAAATGTCAATAAATAAAAATCGCTGCATTGCATAGTCAATTAATCTATGTGTGACATCGTGCTCAAAACGACTCCAGATAAGCCGTAAAATAAAGGCATTAATCATGAATTTCAGTCAGTTATGCCACAGCACTTCCCTTCGCTCGTTTTCTTCAACACAAAAAATCGCTCAGGCCAGGATCATTAAGTGCAATGTGGAGAGTGCAGACCAGCCGGGGATAATCGTGCTCGGTTACAGTATAAGGCACACGGGTAAATTGTGAATACGGCCTTAATCTAGCTACAGCTTCTTGAATTGTTGGGCGGTGTGCGTAACATAACGTTTTGACATACCGATATCACTTTATATTTCACGTGTATTTATCACTTCATTTCACGTGTCTCTTTAAGTCATTGTTTGATATTATCCAGAGCTGATCGTGTGATTAATCAAACTTTCAGTGTCATCATTTTTATGCTGTTGTATACTAATCTTTAAAATTCATCTTATAGAATTCTGTTCTTATTATTACATAACAACGCGAATTATTGGTATGTTATTATTTAATCACATTATGGCCGCTTTGCTTGGTTACGTATTAGGCATCATATGGCATGTGGGACGTACGCTGCCAGTTTGAAACACGCAGCCTCACTTCCATTTCTGGACCAAGATGGCGAGGTACGTTAAGTTTCTGCTCCCATATTATCGTATAAATGATCTTATTATTTAGTATCTGTCAAACTTGCATGTATATTAAAATATGTTTACTGTTTCGGGCTACTGCGTTAATTCTATCAAAATTTTATGTGCAAGTTAGCTATATAGTTTCGTATTGATATTTAAGTTTTCTGCATGTGCTTTCCTGCGCTTTCATGTTACATTCAGATGCGGATGGTTCCGGTGTTCTGTCGAGTTGAGCTACAGTACTTTGTCGAGTTAGGCTACCTTAACCTCCTGAGACCCTACGTCCTCATATAAGGACATCATTTTTGTTTAAAACTATTAATTGTTCAAAAAAATGTTTGGTTTTTATGATTATGAGGTCCTACTAATCCTAAATGGCTAAAGTAAATAACACATGCACACCAAACAAAAGCCTGAGAGTCAGGAGGATAGTGCTAATAGATAGCCCTAACGCTAGCCCCAAAAAACCCCCTAAAATCCTTACCCTAACCCCTAAAACAGGGGTGACCAATCTTATCCGCAAAGGGCCGGTGTGTATGCAGGTTTTTGGGATAACCTGTAGGTCAGCTGTTCAAACCCAGGTGTGAGGACTCTTCAGCCAATCAGTCCTGACCTGTATTCCATGTGTCAGGAGTGACTGACAGCTCCATTGCATTACCTGTATGTTGTTTTTCCTCATTCAGAATCAGACGAATGGCGAAAGCTGTCAGCTGGAGTGATGACCAGTACTGGGCAACATGGGACAAGTGGGGAGAGGTGATTGACCGGGGAGATGAGGAAGAGCTGTGCTCCCCAGCAGAATCACCCTCTGACCAGGCTGACAGTTTGAACGTGTGACACAACCGAAAGGCAATTGCCAAGGCAGTTAGCTGGACGGATGATGTGTATTGGGCAGCCTGGGACAAATGGGATGAAATCATCTGCTGGGGTGAAGCAAAAGAGTGCTCCCCAGCAACTCCACCCACCAACCAGCCTGGGGAGGATAAGGGGTTAGACGTGCATGGGTTAGAGGTCTTTGTGTTAAATGAAAGGACAGTCTCCATAAAGCCTGCAGACGACCACCAAGACAGGCTGAAAATAGAAGCCGTATTGGTCGACCTCTGCCAGTTTGAGCTTGATGATGTAAATCAAAGTAATGGTAAATTTGAAATTGTAGGAATAGAAATTGGAGAAGTCAAATTGGAGGAGACTGCAGAGAGGGGTTTTAATTCAGTATTTGAATTGGAAATGATGGATTTGGAGATAGAAGTTGTAGACAGTGAATTCCAGCTGAATGCTGTTAATTGGGACATTGCTGAAACTAAAGTGGACAAATTATTAGTGGAACACCTCAACATAAATGATCTCGAAGCAGGCAGTGTGAAGGTGTCCACATCAAATGGCAATGTGGTGAAGGTGCCCCTGCAGACAACGCATGGGAAACAGAAGAAAGGCAAAAAATGGCAAAATTAGACCCCACGAGAGCCGATTGCTGAAGCTGAACATCCTTCTCAGCCTCTTATTTGAATTTGTCAAATTGTTTTAAATCATTGTGGGATTAGCCCCATTGTACCCTTCACATACATACTTACAACATCTCTAAAACACTTTAAATTGTAAACATGTTTCTTCCCTACATCCATTTATGTCTTTCCTATTAGCAATGTAAGGGGAATCTTATTAATGCTAATAATAATGAATAATAATAATAATAATAATGTAACTCTGTTTTGCTTATG